>NC_137205.1:16910131-17012631 GCF_960531495.2 Zeus faber
ACTGAAAACGCTGGGATTGACACTGATCAAATCTGACAAAGAGCACCAAAGGATTGCGTCATTTATTTGGACGGATGGTCATCCGCCGTTGGAAATCTTGTCTAGTTCTTACAAGTAGTGTTTTTTTATTTTTTAAATTACAATCAGGGATGGGTTGTGTGTGTGTTCTTAGGGGGTGGGTTCATCTTGTGCATTTGGGGACTGGATGACTTTGAGTGTCTCGTGTGCGTGCGTGGGTGTTTGCATCGTTGGCTCTTGGCTTCTTCTTTGGTTTGGGTTCTTCTGCGGCTGTGTTGCTTTGGGCTACACGTGTTCTTGCGGCTGGGGGGGTGTTGTGTTTTTTTTCTTTTTATGTACTGCTGTTGTTTTAGATATAAGACTCATCAACCCAAACTCATGAACCCAAAACCTCCCTGTGATGAGTCTTAAAATGATGAAAACCCGCCGAGCACTGTAGCTTCCCACGGGGCAAAGTCAGGATCCCAGACAGAAACAGGAAAATTTGGCCGGACGTAAAGAATGCGCCATGGAGTTGCCACCGTGTAATTTGTACCTCAGGTTTCCTGGCTGATATTTGCGGGATTAATTCCCGGACAGATGTAGAAACGAAAACACCGCCTTGAAAGAAACGAGTGTGACAGGCGAGCAGGAATGGACATACCACCGTTGTTAGGGAAACCCATTCATTTTTTCCTCTACCCCTTCGGTTTCCATGTTGTCACCTCCGCCCCCCGACCTTCTCATCACGCAGGAAGATAGACAGACTGGGTTGATGAAAACTGTTCCTCTCTCTCTCTCTCTCTCTCTCTCTCTCTCTCTCTTCCTCTCTCTCTGTCTGTCTGTCCCTTCTTTCCTCCCTCTCTCTCTTTCTGTCTGACGAGCGCTCTCTATGCTCTCTATGCCGTCGCTAAGGCTCGGGCCACTCCAAAGCCACATAAGGAAACATTTGTTCCCGGTCCTCTGGTTGAATGGAGTCCTTGTGTTGGAGGTAGCCAAAGAGATACAAGGGGCAGGACATCCAAACAGTCCAAAAAAACAAGAGCCGGGAGCTCGGTCTGAAGCCCCTCTCTGTCCAGTAATGAATGTCCTCTCGTCTTAATCGCCCTCAGAGCGTACATCGCCCAGATATGACTGACTCCATTGTCCGCTGTCCGAGAGGGGTTTGTGTACGTCCAAGGGGGATCGGGGCGCCTCGGTCGGTCCTAAGAAGATATTCCCGTTTTTGTTACCACCAACACAAGCGCGGTTGTGTTTTCATTGGGGGGGTTGTGCTATTTTTTCCCCCCTTTTTTTTTTTTATAGCGTTTTCCAACCCTTGTTACATTTCAGCATGGTCTTGATGCCGAGGTATGCGGAGCAATTTGGTAATGCGTCCCAGAGAGAGAGAGAGAGAGTTGAGTCTTTATCTTTGCCAAGCCTGCCCTGAAAAATTCTCTTGATTCCTTCCCCCCCCCCCCCACCCCACCCCCACCCCCCCCCTACACCCCACCCCCCCCCCCCCCACGCCTTTTTACCATCTGTGGGAGCAGCGTTGGAGAATGGCGAAGTGCTCTCTCTGGATATGATTACCCCTCATCGGCGCAATCTGGAAGACATTTGGCCAGACATTAGTCCATACATAGCACTACACCAGCACTAGGCCGAGCGCATACATTTTTCTGCGCGGTGCGTGATAATAACAGGGGTTCGCACTCCCCTGCACTGTTTACATTCATGACATAGTTTTTACATTTTTAAGGGCGAACGTTTAAGGGAAGACACTAAGGGAACAACTATGCGAGAGCGTGTGAACTGCAATCACGGCGTCGCAAAATCCGCCGCTGAGCTCACGCTATCTGTCTGAAGGTCCATTCGATATATGCGGTCGGACGTCGGGGGACCACTTTCGTTGGGGACCACCGTTTGAGACCCAAGTAAAAACCAGATTAAAAAAAATAAAAATAAAAGCAGAAACCTGGCCTTGCTCTTTTTCTTTCTTTCTCTGAGAAGAAGAGGGAGGAGAAAAAAAAAAAAAGGCACTTCATAGCAGCGGTGGCATAGGAATGCGAGAGAGGAATGCCGTTGAGTTACTATAAAGGGGTTTTGATCGGCGAAAACAATGTCTTTGTGTTTTCATCCCCAGCTCTAGTCACGCAAGGCTGTGTGAGCAAACCTCCAGCAACTTTTCACCCTGGCACACGAGAAGGCGATCAAGTACCTGCAATTGACAGAATCGCGTGCAATTCAGGTACTCCAGGATTGCACTGGAGTGCGGCCAAACCGGGAGCCGTGGAAAAGCCGGAGCGGAGCCGCAGGCATTTGGAGGGGGTTTGAGTTGTATGCTATACATCTATAAATACAGTATACCGATATACTGTATTAAATGTTAACGATAATAGACCTGTCTCTCATCCATGTTTTCCTGCAGTCATCTGTAAAATCAATTGTGTTTTTAAAAACAGCAGAGGATATGAGAATGACATAAAATTAAAGATTGAAAATAAATAAATAAATAAATAAATAACTTTATAAAATAATTCATGAATAAATTATACACATACATAAATATATATATATATATATATATATATATATATATATATATATATATATTCTCCAATGGAATAATAGTACTACTTCAACTAATAATAATAGTAATAAATATAGCTGCAGGCAGCAATACACAGGATCCAGGGTAGTTAAAATAAACGATTTGGTATATTTGGAAGACGCAAGAACCCATTAATAAACTGGGAAATAGAAAATAACCTGGGAGACCACAGAGACCACGATGGTGGACGATTGAACAATACATTCATTTTTTCTAATAAATTCCTTTTTTTACTGTCAAACTGATCCGAATAACTCTCCTGGGTGTAGGCATTGAAATAAACATCAACATATTCCAGAGTGAGGGAAATATGGAGAAACAAAATAATTGCTTATTTATCGAGATTCTGTGAATTTATACGTCTATTAATGTCATTTTAACCTTCAGTCCAACACCTTTCAGGAAGGATGGGGTTTGGGGGATAGTGTTTGGAAGATGAATTTCCACCAAGTGGGTTAAATTGATCTCTCTCTCTCTCTCTCTCTCTCTCTCCCTCTCTCTCTCTCTCTCTCTCTGTCACACACACACACACACACACACACACACACAGGAGGACGGGTCTTCTGCTTACATCCTCAGAGAGGTGTCAACTTGTGTATCTGGAGAAATGCATGACAGATATAATCAGTCGGATATAATAACAACACTACCGATCTGGGGTATCATGATTGGAGCGATTCCATTCTGTGTCCTCTGCCCTTGCTCTGCTCGGACGTGGTAGCCCCCTGCTGAATGTTGCTTCAGGTGGGACAGTCCACCTGAAGTGACGAAATTTTCTGGGCGACAGAAAATACTCCATGGCAAACTGTGTAGTTTGCCTTGTACCCGTCCCGACTGACAGGTTGATCCACTCGTGGTCCTGTGGTTCAGATCTGTATTTGGACAGCCTCTTTCTTTTTACGGGCGGACTTGAGCTGGAGGTATTCGCTGATATTTTCAAATGCCGCTCATCTCCGTAACCAGGGAAACGATGACGTGGAGTGGCAGACAACTTGCCTTTCATTCTGATTTAATACATCTCCGCTTCGTCTCGTGAAACTTTTTAGGTTTTACGACATCTCATGTCATTGCAAGCATTGTTTAATCAAATTGTCTTCTGATATTACTTTGACTTTTAATAGTAATAAAGTAATACCTGCCACTGTGTAATTTCATATGGTTGTTGTTACAACTAACTGCAATTCAGGAAGACTCTGAATGTTCCAAATACAACACCTACCCCGTGTTTGACGGTTATCTCTGGCCTTCTGTGCTTCTGCATATGTACAGTCTGTCAGAGTTTGTGTCGTATACTGTATTCCTTTCTTTAAAGTCAAATCGCGGCTACATCTGTGCGTGCTGCCATTCTGGTGAGGTCCAGATTGTTGACCAATCAGTAGACTGAATGGCTATCACGTGACCTGTGCGCGCCGTCATCTTGCACATGGGCCCAGGGATTTCACCGCTGCAGAGATGATAAAAACACAGTTTTTTACCAACTTATCTCACAATAATGGACTGAACTGGATCAAACTTGGAAGGCGGCATGTCGGAACTGCAACTTGTTTGTGAGTTCATCGGCTCCATGGGATCCGTACACCACAGACCTCAGCGCTCCCACCCCTTCGGGGCTGGACTTATAATAATAATAATAACAATAATAATAATAATAATAATAATAATAATAATAATAATAATAATAATAATAATAACAATAACAATAACAATAACAATACTAAATATATATGTATACACAAATAAATAAATACATAATAATAATAATAATAATAATAATAATAATAATAATAATAATAATAATAATAATAATACATTGTAGATTATAGACAATATTTAGGGATAAACATCCTTTCACGTTGGGTTTCGAGTCTTCCTCCGTCCCAGTGAAACTCCAGCCCATGTTTTGGGGTTTGGAAGGGTGTGTGTGAGGACTTATGATCCCAGGAATAAAAGCAAGCCTGGAGGTGGTTAAGACATGAAAGTGAGGTAAGGAAGACAAGAGATTCATTCATGGGAAGGCGGTTCAAGGCACCGCCATCGCTGTGCGTTTGGAGGATGACGGATGAGCATTATTACTCACACACGCGCTGCTCCTCGGCGCTCACACGCAATGTGATAGCAAATGTGCCAGCCACGTTGATTGGACGAGACGCGATCGCGACGATACTAGACTGTGGAATCTGTTGGATTGTCGTAAAAAATGAAAAGATACTCCAGGCCAAATAATACTTTGACATTTGCTTATATTCTTGTAAAAAAAAAAAAAACATAAACAAAAGAAAACACACACACACACACACACACACATATATATATATTACATTACATTTAGCAGACGCTTTTATCCAAAGCGACTTACAATTATTCAAACACCGACGGACGCAGCCATCAGGAGCAATTAGGGGTTAAGTGTCTTGCTCAAGGACACTACAGCATGCTAGCAGGAGGAGCCTGGGATCGAACCAGCAACCTTTAGATTACTAGACGACCAGCGCTACCATCCCCAATATATATATATATATATATATATATATATATATATATATATATATATATATATATAAATCGTTGAAAAAACAAGATTTTTTTTTAATGAAAATAAATAATAAATACAATTGAAAAACAAAATTAAAAAAATGACTATAGAATATAAACCTATAAAAATGAATCTTTCTTTTTAGACGTATCGTTTTTGTCATCTTTGTTGTTGTTGTTTTTTTGACAAGAGCAGCAATTAACCTTAAACATTTCAAATACAGTTTATAATCTCCCTATTTGTCATCCAATTTATTATCTTTCCTTTCATCGCGTGTAATTGATTTCTGTATTTAATTACTCATACCTCCAGAGCTCACCAAATGAATATTTTTTTTTTTTTCCGAGCAATGGTTTTTTGTCGTTGTGAAAATGATTTCGACGACTGTAAAAAAAAAAATAAAAATGAATAAAAGAAATAAACAAATAACAATGCCGTGTTGCGTCCGTCTCTTTGGTGTGAAACGCTTCTTCCAAACCTCGGGGACGCGAGCTTGCCGGCGAACCACACCTCCCGCCATGCTTTGCGCGCCGACGTCACCGGCAAGCCCGCACGTGCTCGCCTGCCTCTGTTTGGCCGCGACTCATTACGGCTCCGGCTCCCGCGGGGTGCGCACCGTGCGTGACGCGGGGGGACGCCGCCGGACACTATTGGAGGCTACGGGGGATTCCTGCTCTTCACCCTTACGGATATGTCCGCTTACGCTTTTCACAACGCAAGGATTACTCTATCATTTTGGTGTGTTTGTTTTTTTGTTTGTTTTTTTGACATGGCTATCAATGAAAAACGACCGTTACTTGGACCCGCACACTGGAATACTCCGCCGCGGTTCTCATAATAGCTACTAACTCACGTGGCGAGTTGTTGTGTTTGTTTTGTTTTGTTTTAACTCCCCCGGCTTTGCTCCAACGGCTCCAAACGTCTTCGGTTTGGGATGTACGGATGGTTTTTCCACGATGTCATTCGCGTCCGTCCGGCGTCCACGGGTCCGGAGTGGAGCTGGACCGGCCGGCGGTTCGGACGGACCGGTGTCCCGCTGGAACCCTCACCACTGCCGGCCACGGTTCGGATTCACGCGGGTGACGTGAAATTTGGATTGGATTTATCAGCAACGCACTGAATGGATATGCTATTTATGGGATGGGATATGAAGTCCAGCACGGGAATACCTGTCAAGATTATGATTATATATAATTATTTTTTTTTATCATGGAAGTGGTACCCAACGTTTGTCCAATCACGGATCCCGTCTATCTCCCACAGGTAAACACTCAGGTAAATGTACTTAAATTTATTCATTTGTTTATTTTTTTTTAACGTCCTTGGGTTCCTTGAAAGGCGCCCATAAATAAAAACGATTATTCAGTTGTTATTATTATTATTATTATTATTATTATTGATATTAATATGTATTAATTTAATAATAATAATAATAATAATAATAATAATGAGAATACCTCATTATTAAATGACTCTACAGTGGCGCTGACATCTTTTTATTTTCAAGAATGATTGAACGCCAACGTAATTCGGTGACGTCATGCCCCCCCCCCAGAAGGTCCTGGCAGAAATGAAAAGCTTTGACCTTTTTTCCATTTGACGCGTCGAACCCTGACACCGACTTACTCCACGCTCCACACCCCCATTCACCTGTTCCGCCGCTCCCTCCCCGGGGAACGCTGCTCCGTTATTCCCTGGGACCGCTCCAGTGCCGCCACGACCACGGAGACGCGTGCCGACCGTTCGCGGAGACCCGGAGGGACATTCTTTTCTCTCGTTCCCTTCTTCTTTTTTTGAGTTTTATAGGTGCGAATCCGTCGCGGGTGTCGTTCATTCCGCCCCGTCGTGGAGTTCTAGGGCTCCCCAGGTGTGAGCCGCCCGCTCGCCTTGCCCCCCCCCCCCCCCCCCCCCAGCTGTCGGAGCTGCTGAATGATCACCCACGCTAAAATGAATGGACCTCCGTCCATAGGTTGCAAAATGCGGTCCCACCCCTCCCATAAGTGACACCATTCAGGTCTGACTCATTATTTCGGGTGTTCCTGTCATTGCCCTAGGGGAGGGGAGGTGAGAAGGGTGGGGGTGGGGGGGGGGCGGGGAGGGGAGCACCTGACACAAGTCTAAATTCCCACAGCGGTTTGAGTCGGCAGTCTTAAAGTTCACCATCACCGTCACATCCCCTCAGGTTCCTTAGCAGTGGAGAATTTCATCTTTTGTTGGGGGTTACAGACTGAGTTACTGAGGGGTACAGAGCCCCCCACTATACGCCTGTAAAGGACAGAGCTGACGCTGAGTAACACCCCACCCCAACCCCAACCCCGACAACCCCCTCCATTAAAAATCTTCTCCAAACAAGACCCCCTTTCTCCGCTGAAGAGGGACCCTCTGTCCGATGCCAAGTGACTCTCATGGCGAGCATTGACGGTGGGACACTCGCTCCACAAAAGGAGCTGAAGTGTCAAATAAACTCGGTCAGAGCCCCCCCCCGCCCCCCACCCGACACACAAGAATTCTTTTATCCGGCACCCCGGGAGGCGGACAAAGACGGACTTTGTGTCACCGAGGAGGCCTTGGCTAAACAGTGGAAGTTTTTTTTCTTTTTCTTTTCTTCCTCTTCTTCTTCTTCTTCTTCTTCTTCTTTCCACTACTTCTGGCTCTTTTCCTTCCTCCACCTCCTCCCCCTTCCACCCTTTCGTCGTTTGAACGAGAAGGAGCGGGAGCGTATTGCCCCGCACACTTTCACGATACTACGTCCCCCCCCCCCCATCCCCAAATCCGTCGTCCCAGATCAGCCCATCTCTGTATGGGAGGCCTGCACCCTTTTCAGCAGCTACTTTTGTTTTCGTTTTCTTTTCTTTTCCCCTTGTGGCCATAATTTGGGGGCAGGAATTTGCTTTCTCACCATGTTGGAGGGCGCTGGGCTGTGCTTGTCAAATGATACGCTTGTGGTGAGCCGCAGCGCGGAGCCGTGCACGCCATCGGTTACAGTCACTTAGCGAGCCTGTATTTTACTCTTCCCCCAAGAACTCTCTCTCTCTCTGTCTCGCTCTCTCTTTCAGGGAGAGGGATGCCCATCCAAATTCAGATCAGACCCCTTCCTTGGTTGGAAAGTTGCTTTAGACGTGTGATTCTCAACCTTTTTTCCTCATCAACGACCCTCAATTAGATGTGCATTAGGACCCCATTTGACTGACTTCTGCCTTTGGGACCCCATTTTGACCCCAATTCATTGTCAAATGTGATTTAGTCCAAACTTCCACACCCGTTTATACTATAGTTCGGGAGATAGCTGTGGAACAAGGGTCGACAGTTATTCAAAACAGTCATTCTTATACGTTACATATACGTCATACGTTCTCCGATGTCATTTCACCGTGAGGCTCTCTTGTCTTGGTCTACAGGTGAGTCTGTAAGGGCCCCAGACGCCCAGGCGTGGGAAGCGACCTGGACTCAATCTACAGTGAGACAGGTTTTCAGACATTGTTGTGGCCCCCGGTGGTCTGGACCACAACCTTTCCCGTCTTGACCTTCAAGTATGAGGAATATTGCAAACGCAGACGCTGAGGTACATCACTAACGCAGCCCCTGAGAGGTGCGTCGGCGAACGCAGACCTCGATGCACATCGCCAACGCGGGCCTGCGAGAGGGCGATAGCAACACCACCAGCCCAGAGCGGGAAATGTAAACAGATCGAGTTGCTGTGGTCGAGCGCGTTAATGGTGTGTTTATGAGCTTAGGCTGAGTGGTGATTTATCATGTCCAAACCCAGAGGCTGGCGTTGGGTCCAGGCTTTGATCAAGCCCAGCGACAGCCCTAGTGTGTGTGTGTGTGTGTGTCTGTGTGTCTGTGTGTGTGTGTGTGTGTGTGTGTGTGTGTGCGTGCGTGCGTGCGTGCGTGCACAGGTGACAGCACACTGACTTCAGTTTCCTAACCTCCTGGTGAACTGTGTCTGGATGCCATGCCAGTTTACAAATGACTGGATGGGGTGGGGGTGTAAAGTAATACAAGCATGAATTAAAGTGATTATTAATCATAGCGCTGCGTTCACGGTGTATGACCTCACTGCGAACAAATGGGAACATGAGTGATTTTCAAAGGGAAAAATCTCATCATGAGAAATATCAGGGTGTCAGAAACCCAGCCGATAAAGTGTGTGTGTGTGTGTGTGTGTGTGTGTGTGTGTGTGTGTGTGTGTGTGTGTGTGTGTGTGTGTGTGTGTGTGTGTGTGTGTGTGTGTGTGTGTGTGTTTTTTTTAAGAATAGGGCTCTAAAGTTTGTCCGAACAGGAGAACTGTCATTTATTAGTGGTACAGGAACAATGGGGAGCTTGTCTCCAGGGTGGCGGGGGCCGATGGGGGCCAGTGGGGGCTGGCTGAGCCGGGGGAGGAGGGTGGCCTGAGATTGGGCTGCAGCCTTCGACCAAGAACAAGCCCCTGTCTGATGGAGGGAACTGCTGACCCTTCCTGAGCAAAATGGTACCTTTGTTCCGAGGTGTGTGTGTGTGTGTGTGTGTGTGTGTGTGTCTGTGTGTGTGTGTGTGTGTGTGTGTGTGTGTGTGTGTGTGTGTGTGTGTGTGTGTGTGTGTGTGTGTGTGTGTGTGACAGCAAGAAAGAGAAGGGTTTTGAAAAGCCGGGAGCGTTTTTTTTTCCTCCTCCTTCTTTCCTCCAGCGACAACAGGACCGTGGCACCGCGCTTCTTTCCAGACACCGCAGGGTTAATTCACATTTGGAACAATGAAGCCGATTCAATCCGATATCGCTCGAGATACGATTCTATATCCCTATCTTGACATTTTACACACCATGAGAATCGCTGGCAACTTTCCGTTGTACCATCTGACGTTCATTACAAAAATATTTCCGCGGAACACATTCCGTCTCATGCAATTCATTCCTGACGATGGCGGCATTTCATTTAAGCGGAAAATGGTTACATAACGTCCAAACAAGGTTTTCAAAAATTACAATTTTCAAATCAATTTCAGAAATCAAAACAATCGAATGTAATCGCTGCTAATCAATTTGATCGATTTGTATTCGTGTGGAATTTTTATTTTATTTTTTTTTCTATTTAATGTTTTTAACCTAGCCCTACTCTTGGAGGTCATTCCGGACGCCTGGCGGCCATGTTTGGACCTTACCCCCTAAACTTTTCCAACAGGTGTTTTCAACACACAGGAACTTGTTTTAACCCTCCGATCGCAGGCCGCCCCCTTCAGACTTAACAGCCCTGTGCTTACTCTGGCCTTTTGCCAGCGTCTGAGTGGGGTTTCCTCTTGGGTCTGGTGGCGAGAGAGAGAGAGAGAGAGAGAGAGAGAGAGAGAGAGAGAGAGAGAGAGAGAGAGAGAGAGAGAGAGAGAGAGAGAGAGAGAGAGAGAGAGAGAGAGAGAGAGAGAGAGAGAGAGAGAGAGAGAGAGAGAGAGAGAGAGAGAGAGAGAGAGAGAGAGAGAGATATTTTGGAAGACAGGGGGGTGAAATGAAGGGGAGGAAGTAGGAGGGACGGATGTGAGCGGTGGAAGGTAATGGCAGCATATTGCTGATTTCCTCCAGGGGAAACCACAGCTTAGAGAGTGGGTAGGTGGTACGGTCCGCCTGGCGGGTTGGGGGGCAGGAAGTGGGCTGGGGAAAAAAAACAACAGAGTGCTGGAGGTCCGTGTGGCTGGTTCACATGGCGGGGTAACGGGCGAGGATGTGGTCGGCCGCCATGGCGGCTTTCTGCAGAACGCCGTTTTTGGGGGTTTTCTTGTCACGGTCTAGTTGACGGTTTGGGGGGCTTCTGTCCAACGTTCACCGCTCTGCTAGGTCCCCACCCACCACCAGAGATGGCAGGGAGAAGGCTGAGAATTGGGTAGAAGTCCTCTGTTTACACCAACGCATCCAACCAAACCAACCTCGTTTTTAGTTCCCAAAATTTGGAGCGAACAGTAGAGACACTCAGTGGGAAACACAGGGCCATCTCTGTTGGTGTTGACGCCGACATACAGCCGCTCCATTCAGACGTTGCGGCCCCAACCACAGGAAGACTATGTGAGCTACCAAGCTAACTACAAGTGCACTATAGATGTGGAGAACAGTGGTGAATAGGAGATGCTTTTAGGTGAAAGGGACCTCTGTACAGGTGTGGATTCACACCCACTGTACACAGCAAGTCAAGGCGTTTCCATTGGTTGCTCTCGTTGTGACAGTGGAGTTTTCCACGCTGACACGCGGGTTTTATGTAGTATTGCTGGATGATTTCAAAAGACTTTGAGACATGGCTGTGCACATGTCTGAGGTGCATCTTAAGTGTTTTGTATTAGGGACCAAAGACAGAAATTTGAACATTAAGAATTTAGGGGTGAGGTTGACTTCCAAAGGGTTAGTGCATTTGCCTTGCTGGTATTTGTTGGTCAGGAAATGGCCGCTTCAGAGGATGGATTTTGAAATGATGAGCAAAGTTTTCAAGGCAAAGGAGCGAGATGTTACCCTTTTTAGGATCTCGCGAGGCTCACAAATCTGCCATACTTTTAAAGTCACAGGACGAAAATAGTCCCAATACGTATGGAATTTCCCATCCCTATTATTGAGAGTATAGGTCCATGACCGAAGAGGCTGGTCTAGTATGTCCAGCTGGCCTCTGGAGTCCCAGGGGGTCGAAGGATCAGGGTGATCTTCGGGTGACCATTCCTACAATAGCGCACATTCCTTTGCCCTTTCTCTCTCCCTTCCTCGCCGCGACCTCAGTTGTTCTTTTCGCGCCCCGGCTGTGGAGGGAAAATTCCTTCCCTTTGTCCTCACGGCTCTCACCAGTGTCGCATTCCACCGAACCTGTGACTGTTTTTTTGTTTTTTTTCTACCTCCTGGCTTTTCCGGGTGTCGACGGGTTCGCCATGGCAACGGCGAGCCGTACACACCTTCCCCGAAACCTCCATCGCTATTCAGGAGGGGTGTTCTCTCTCTCTCTCTCTCTCTCTCTCTCTCTCTCTGTCTCTCTCTCTCGCTCATTTGCTGCACTGTTTCACCCCACCCCACCCAGCCCCCTTTTCTTTCCTTCACGGTGGGGGATAAAGGAGACATTTTGGGTGTGAAGAGGAGCGTGTAATTTCCTATGTGACCTCCCTGGGACAGGAGCAGACCACCAGGCTCCTGGGCTAAGCCCGGCTAGGCTGGTGTCGGGGATGCCTTTCTGTGCGTGTCTGTCTGTACGCGCGGCGTTAAGCAGATTAATTAAGGCTTAGTTACACTGGCCCCATTGTGAGGAGAGGAATATTTCTGTGGATCGTTGCACGTTCCGTGGGGGTCCTGACACTCGGTCGGAATCTTGAGCCGGGGAAAGGTCTGCGGATGAGGCGTTTAGACGACCTAACCTGCCCTCGTCTGGAAGGGCTGCTGTTATCCAGGAGCAAAGGCTGTTCAACTCTACGACGGTATTCAGTTCCGAGCTTGGTTTTGCAACGTACACTTATGGAAGAAGGCGGGATTCTGCTTTTGGGCTTAGTACATCTTTCTTGACATTACTAGGCTTTCGTTGATGTACAACAAAGAGACCTAATGGGATTTTCGAAGGTATCTATTGAGGGGGCGGTGTCTGGTAAGGACAATGTTTCTGTATTCAGGGAGGTTCATTGAGGTCCTGGTCACCTGTTGAATTCTGGCATTGTTAAGTCTTTGCCGACCCCTTGTGGGCTTTGTGAGAAACTGCACCCCTGAAGGTTTATGGGGCTGCAGTTCCACTCCTGGCCACTGGAGCTCCAGAGTGCTAATGTTCACTATTTGGTTTTGGGGTTTTTTTTTTTTAGCCAAAAGAGTCCTGGAGTGAGCTCCTGATGTGGGAGCTTTTGGCCCAACCTTGACCCCCCTCAGAGTATGTTTCCCACAATGGAACGAGGTGGACAAAAGTAGAGTAGTCAATGGCTGTATTTTGAAACTCTGCCCTCGACCTGAAGCTGAAGAGGACTGATGGATTATTTATTTTGGACAAACCATTAATCATACAAACTATTCAGCCGTACAGTGGTTGCAATACCATTTGGTATATTGTCCCTGCCCCACTGGTTTGCAGCCCCATAAGGGTAGAATTTGTGGAATTTGTTAATTTAAAAGAATATAATTTGTTCACATTTAAGCTTTTTTTCAGTATTTGTATTATTATTGTCTTATTATATACTGTGTATATATATATATATATATATATATATATATATATATATATATGTTTTTTTTTTAATAGGCAATAAAAGCTACGAATGAATGCGACTGCTCAACCTGGTTTTATATAAACAATGTTAGTTTGCATATTACACATTTTTTTAATTGTACATTTTGGAAGGGAGGGCAAATCCTCTAAATTCTCGAGAGGGGCTGGGCCGTTGAATTTGAGTCAATGAATTCAGGACATTGGCGCCCTCTAGTGGCCACGGGGCAAAGTGCAGTTGCTTGATTCGCCTACTGGAATGCTTGGCTTTGTACAGGGGACGTTCTGCTTGGGAGATGCTGTAACATATTCAGAGTCAAACACGGAAAAGACAAAAAACAACATCAAGTGATTATTTGATTATGTCTGTTGGTCACTCACGGTAAACGCATGCGTGCACGAGAACCATAAGATACTAAGTACTGTACTTAGTGAACGAACAAGTCTGTTTGCCTTATGTGTTAAAATAGGCCGAGTTGAACATCTCTGACCCACTGTGCATTTCTGCTTTGTGTTTTTATATTACACACTGGAGACAGAGACCATGATTGCAGATCCATAGTGGCCAAAATCAAACAGAAAATAGCTCAGCATGCAGCATTTACGGTGTTGCCCACTGGAGGGAGATGTATGTTCTTGTTTAAAGAACAACATGAAGTCTTTGTTAAGACCTCACATCCTATAAAACTTATGGTCCGTTGAGCAGTTTTTCATTTCCCTGGATAACGGTAATAATATACATGTATCCTCATTTGGACCAGAAGTATTTTGTTTCAGCTTGTTCTGTATTTTCATCATTGAACTGTAACAATGGTGGTTTTTCCACCATTGTTGTGTCGTTATTTCAGTGAGGGGAATCATTGTGTATATATAGTAATACTTGACTCCAGGCCATATTTTCATCATTTCAGGCTTTCCTATTGTCCTCCTACTCATGAACTTTTTAATTTGCTTTTGTGTGGTACTGTCGATGTCACTCTGCCCACAAGGTGTCTCTCTTATGCCAGCCTTGAGAGGGCCCCGGATGAAAAAGATAAGCTTCTCCTGAAAAAACGAGGAGATCATTCTTTCTTCAGGAGAACTTCTTTGAATACACCTGTTTGGTCAGTGTTTGTAGAGCAGTGGTTGTTTGCTGTTTATCTCTAGTTTGTCGGATAAAAATAAAATAAATATATATGCGTGTAAATAATAATGCATTCATTCATTTAAAAAAGATGTAAACATATATATATATATAATTTTTAAGGTGATTTTAAACCCAAGCGTCAGAGCAGGAAAAACATCCGACAGTTCCCGCCTGGGCCACTAGATGGCACTGTGTCACAACGGAAACCCTCCTTTCCCCAGCGCCAGCAGGGCAGGGAAGGCCCAGCTTCTGGTTCACTCCTGTGATCTATGGGGTAATGGACGCAGATTGGCGGTATTATCCAATTATTGCCCACATGCACGTCCATCCTTCTTTGAAGATCAAAGGCGGCGTGTGTCTCTGTGTGTACCGACGCTGATAAACCCGGAGTGAACTTCAATAAACCCAACCGCTCCTGCCGCACATCTGCCGGCTCCAGCCAGGGCACGGGAGAAACGCTGTGGACCACGTGATGCATTGTTGTCGATTCAAACTTTTGGGATTTTCGGCGTGACTGCGCGTAGGAAAGCGCGGCGGGGTCTGAGAGAGAGAGAGAGAATAGTGGCGGCCATTGATGAGACGCCGCTGCTTTGCTTGTATGCTAATTTCAATCAGGATCTCTCGTCTTGTATCCAGCAAACACACGGAAACATGGCAAATGCCTCCGCTCTCTGTTGGCCCCGTTCCAGCTCTCTGTGAGAGAGAGAGAGAGAGAGAGAGAGGAGAGAGAGAGAGAGAGAGAGAGAGAGAGAGAGAGAGAGAGAGACGAGAGGAGAGAGAGAGAGAGAGAGAGAGAGAGAGAGAGAGAGAGAGAGAGAGAGAGAGAGAGAAGAGAGAGAGAGAGAGAGAGAGAGAGAGAGAGAGAGAAAAACACGCTGCCGGTTTCAATACTTCTCATATAGTTTGGTTCCCACAGGTGTGTGTGTGTGTGTGGAAACCCAGACGCACATATTTGATTGTTATCAACTCCACCGTGTGACATGCGTTTACCGGAATTTGTTCACAAGCCAAAAGAAAGAAGCGACTTCCTTCATGGCACCAATATTTCCCCGGGCCTTCCTTAATTTGGTTCAAGTGCGATTCTTAACGTCTGCATTAGACGTTGCCGTTCGGGGGAAACCTCGCTTGGACCTGACGCCTATCCCGACCTCTAGATCTCCCCGGTCGCTTCCACGGCGCGCAGAAGGTGCTCATCCGCGCGCGGAGATATCATCCGCCGCGCAAAGTTCAGTTTGTGGACTTTAGGGCTCACTGCGCCTTCCGAGATAAGTGCGTCAGGTCGGCCATTATCTGTGGCCAATCGCATTTGCCCGTTTGGGGTTTTATAGTTCAAAAGTCCCAGGGCAGCCGCACATAGACAGCCCCCCCCGAGCGAGATTCCACATCCCATAAATTCTTTACATCTTATCGGCCCGGACTCTGTCTTTGCATAACTCCAATCATAATTCCACGCCGCGTCCTTATCAGACCCGCTGGTCATTACTACATTTTGCTGCCGTTCTTTCATTCCTCTTTCTATTTATTCTCACAATCAGTGAAAGTGCTTCTCACTACTGGGGCGGGAGGGGGCGGGGGGGCAGCTTTGCTTCCTTTGTAGGAAACACAGTGTTGACATTAGCACCTGCGTCAAGGGCCCTTCATTTATTTTATTCTATTTTTTTTTTTTTTTTTTTTTTTTTTTTCCTTCAAAAAGCGGCAATGGCAAATCCCGCGGAGGATAAATGGTTGCAACATTCCCCTGGAGCTGCTTATCTCCTGCCATCTCCTCTAAGCTCTTGACAATTACTCATCTCTCCAGAACAATCGATCATCCAAATCCTTCAGCAGCTTTTGATAACAGCTACCGCAGGCGAGCTCGGCGGGGCCTGACCAGACCCGCCTGCGACGCTGACGGGGGGGGGGGGGGGGGGGTTGGGTACCGTTCCAGCTCACGCCGTGCCTCCGGGGCGATATTCCCCGTTTTTCTTTCCTCATTTCATTTGATTTTCATTTTTTTCTCAAGCTCTGGTTTTATTGGCCCGCCGTTGCAGCCGCCGCGCCAGGGCGCGGCGGGGCCTGGGCGCGGCCGCCGCGTGGAGGCGGGGCGTCGGGGGCTGGAGATAGGCAGAGGGAAGTCTAGGTTCAGGTGAAACCTCCGTCTGCCATTTGGGTTAATCATTGACCCCGGTTTGACTCGGTCTGCTCGGCCGGTGGAGCGAGTCCTTACGAACGCACACCTTCTGGAGGACACGTTAAGTTGGGAAAGTTACTCAACATGCCGATGGCTGCTGTTGCACAACCAAAAGAAGGTATAATTCTGTGTAATGTAATTAGGTTTTGTTTTTTACGGTAGTATTTCTGCTGCTCCCCCTGCTTTGTTATTAATGGGCCGCTGTTAGCGGTGGCAAATCCTTTACAGGCCTCGTTAGCAGAGACCCCCCCCACACACACACACACACACACACACACGCATGCACATATGCACACACCCCCCCCCCCCAACCCAACATTGTTCCATAAGGGAACCTCCACTGTAAAGACCAGGCCTTGGTGTGTTGAAACCCCAGCTAGAATTAGCGGGTTGTGTGTGTGTGTGTGTGTGTGTGTGTGTGTGTGTGTGTGTGTGTGTGTGTGTGTGTGTGTGTGTGTGTGTGTGTGTGTGTGTGTGTGTGTGCCCTGTAGAATAATGACAATTAAATACCACTTCTACCTCGATTTATGTCACCACCCCCAATCACGCTCCTAGCTTGCAATCATCGGGACCCCCCTCTCATAAATGGGCTGCACGTGTGCAAGGGCGAGGACAGCTGGGATGTGGAGAACCTCAGGAGTTCCACTTTTGTAGCGGGGGGGCCGGGGCATAAAAACACATTGACACGCACGCACGCACACACACACACACACACACACATAAATATACACATTTGTGCGCTCACGTGCACATCAGGAGGACATCAGCGGTCCTTGTAAGTTTGGGTTTGGCCTCGGCGTAACTGGGGGAGTTTGTGTGTGTTCCTCTGTTCGTTTACAAAAGCCTGCGCTTGGCCACAGTAAACCCTGCCAGCCCGGACCCTCCAACACATCTGTCTCTTGAGTCACATACACACACACACACACACATGCACGTCCGCGCTTCATCTAAAAATCCTCATAAGCAGCAGTTGAGTGAAAATTTAAACGTCTATGTGCGCACGAAAAAACAGCAAACCCATTTCCAAAACACGATAAAAAAAAAAAGAAAAGAAAGAAACTGCATTTATAAAAGCAGGTTATACTGTATTAATTGCGCTTTACGGGCTACGCCTGGCCTGTAAAAACCAGGGAGGCACGGCAGCAGCGGCCAAGGTGATATCGGGGGGGGGGGGAGGGGGGGTGTGGCTGGTCTGGCGTGTTTGCCCCTCACCGAGGGGTGTAGCGTGGGCGCGGCGGCGGGGTCCGTGCGCCCCGCCCGAGCTCTCGGGTCTCGGGGCTTTGGTTTTGGTCCCGTCCATGTGCAGTTGGGAAAGAGGCAGAAGCGAAACAGAGCGAGGGAGAGCGGGAGAGCGGGAGCGTAGGAAAGAGGTTTGTGGAAAAAGTGAGTGGCGTGGTCAGGGAGCTGGTGATTGCTGATGGCCGGCTTCCCGGCTGCCAGCTTATCGACTTTAACAATACAGGGAACGGCCGGTCGCTGTGCCCACGGGGTCCCCGCGTCCTCCCCACCTGCCAAGGCAGCGCCGCGCCAGTAAAACCCCACATGGTACTGATTGAGAAGGCCTCGGAATTATGCCTCCTTCCTCCCGTCCCCCACTCTCTCCCTCTCTCTCTCTCTCTCTCTCTCTCCCTCTCCCTCCCTTTCGTTCGCCTCGTCCAGATTCATGAAAGCCATCAAAGGAGCTGGAACGGCCGCAGCGCACGTCGACGCGGCGCAATAAATCGAACTCCCCAAAAAACCTCCTCCTGATGACTCACATTCCCTTTGTGCACGGTCGTGATCTTCAATCACAGAGAGGTTAGGGTGCCAGATTTTGCCCAAAAATGACATTTGCTCATAATCCCCCCGCGTGCTGCTTTCTCTCGTCCCGCCTTCCCCTCTTTCCTCCTCCGCTCGCTCCCCGCTTTCGTGCTTCCACTGAGCTGTTTTGGAAGGAGCTCCGGGGGTAGCATTCATTTAAGAGTCAGATATAAACAGGCATTAAAGGCAGCATGGTCTTAATTAGCCATGTGTTTAGTGTGATTTGGTAATGTTTATACCCCTCCGTGTGCACGTACGCACGAGTGTGCGCTTATGTGCGCTAATCACCCGGCCTGCGTCTTTTACTGCCGCATGGAGTCATTTAACAGCGAGACAAGCTCCGAACATTCACACTCCGTACGGCGGCAGACGTACCAGCTCGCACGGCTACGTTAACAACTTGTCACTAGGGCTAAGTGGATAAACAGCCTTGTTGTTGGACCCGGCTACGAAAAAGCCTTTGGCGATGAGTTATTTCTTACGTCAAAGACTAATACGCGCTCCCTCGCAAAGCAAGCCCAAAAAAAGCGCCGCTTTCGGCCTCCTTTCGGGCCGGTTTTGTAACCTTCCTCAGTCGTTCCTTCTCGTTTGCAGTTTGTTTCAAAAGCCACAGAATAAGACGTCGAGCCAGCGGCGCTCCGCGCCGCGGCGTCGCGGCCTCCGGGGGCGCAGCTGTCAACCCTTTCTTCTTTTACCCTTCTTCCCCGCTGGCCCGGGACTGGAGGCTTCCGTTATTTCCAAATCCCAATGTTGACAGGTATGCTCTGGGGCCGTTATGAAACTCCGCCGGCCCCCGCTACCTAACCCCCTCTCGCGTCGTACAGTAAATGGTTGACATTTGGCCCGAGCATCAAGGAACTGCGGGAGCCATAAAAAACACCTTACAATGTCTGGGTTTTGCAGCCGTGCTATTAAGCTGTAAAGCCCTATTGTAAAAAAAAAAAAAAAGAGAGAGAGAGAGAAGAAACGAAATCGAGCCGATACAGTTGAGAACGACGCAGCGAAAGATGAAAAGGCTCCCTCACTTAGCAATCGCTTTACAAACCCGACGGTGGGCTGGTACATTCTCCAAATTCCCCACGGCTCACACCCCCTCGCTCAATTTTTTTTTTTTTTATCTTTCCCGCGGCCCCCGTTAACCGACGGCGTTGGCGGGAGGGCACCGTCCGCGGTGCGAGTTTGACGTCACCGGCGGCCCCACGAGATTCCTCGGAAGACCAAGGTCTGGGCGGCCGGGTTGAGAGATTATCTTCCACCCTTTAACGGCTGGTACATTGTTCCGAGGAGGTAGATAATCCACAGATAAGAACGGGGGGAAGAAGCGACACAGGACGCATGACGCGCACGGCGGCCGTGGCAGCCTTGGCGGGCCAAAGTCTCATCTCAGCTGTCTCCGTGATGGACGACCGCACGACAGAGGGGGGTTTTTTTTTTTTGGTTTTTTTTTTTGGGATGCGTCACTCTCTTCCCTTTGTCCCGGGCCTCACCTCCGCCTCGTTTTTTCTTCTTTTTTTTTTTTTCCCCTCTTTCCTCTTTTTGGGTATTGTGGTGCAGAGGGAGCAGACCCAGACGTGTTCATAAATAAACGGGGTCTCCCAGGCCCGGGCCAGGCGCAGGCCGGTGTTTATGTTCCAGCCCCGCGCTGGGGGGGCCATCTGGGCCGCGGGGGCTCCGCCGGCCCCGACGTTTTCGCTGGGACCTCAGGTGGAGGCAAGATGTGTCGCCAGAACACAGAAGAAATTAAAGAAATACACGATTTGGGGGGGGGGCATACTTATATATATATATAATATATAATATAATTAATAATTGGTGTTGTTTCAAGATGGTACCAATCTATTTGCCGGTATAAGATCAGATATTGGTGGGGAAACAAGTAAAGATCAGATCGGAGCCTGAAATATCAAGGAAACACTTTTCCACTTAAACTAAGGGGGGGGATGCGTGCGCAGGAGTGCGTGTGTGCATGCGCATAGAACACAATGTAATGGGGCAAATGCGGTTTCCCTGTTACAGAAGTGCAGGATTTATTATTTACAAGTATTTACACCAAACATCCAGTTTTGCTCAATGAAGTCCCATAGCAACAGAAACCAACAGGGAGATGTGCGTGCCGCGGCAGGGACACTGGGGATACACAGGCTTTTTTTTTGGTTTGGAACGGGACAGTCCCTTAACCGAGTTGTGTTCATTTCATACACGTATGAAGCAAACCGATTCAAATAGATGAAATAGATTTAAAATAAAAACACAGGCATGGGAGCCGGGTGCCGGCACGCGTGCGCACGCCGCACCGCTGTCTGGAGGAGAAATAATAAAAAAAATTAAAAACTCTATATAACATTGTTTTATTGTAATCACAAGATTTGCATATAGAGTGGGGAAGTGAGATCCCATCGCAGTCGGTCAGCTCTGAGCAGAGAGCCGACCCCTCCCTCCCTCCCTCCCTCTTCCCTCCGCTCCAGTTTCAGAACACAGTGAACTGCACTTGCACCGTTTCAATGCTCGCTCTTTTCCTGGCGGATAAAAAAAGATTTGAAAAAATCCTCCGTCGTCAATGTCGGTTGCGATCGACGGAGCAGGTTGACTGATTTAATCGTAAATCTGCCCAAGCCTAATACACTGATCACATTACTTGCCCACTGCCAACACCGGTAGTGTTGCTTTTTTTTTTTTTTTTTTGTTTTTTAATAGAAATAAATAAAACCCAATCAGTTCATTTTCACGTATCAACAACCATGTTCATCAAATAAAAAAAAAACAAATTTGTAAAATACTAAGCGTGTAATTAAAACTTTAGACAGGATTGAACGCAAGGGGGAGGTACGAAACAAGTGTGACAATATGTTGGTATGGTGATGTACAAAGAATACAATATATGAAACAAAAAGATTAGTGCCTTTAGGTATAAGAGTAAGGTTTGCTCGGAGCTGGTAGATAACAAGGCAACGAGACCGCAGAAGGTGATTGACAGTCGCCCAAATCCGGTTGCCCGGGGCAACCCGGGCCACCGCTATCGTCCAGCCCCGATATGTTTTGTTTTGAATTCTCCAATTTTGCGAAAGTGTTTCGAGTGTTACGTTTTTGAAGTCCTGTCGTTGGCGACGCATTTCTTCTTCTTCGGTCAGGTAGTGTAGTGTTTGAACAATTTGAGCAATATGGTACTTTTAAACAGCCATCTTAAGTGTAGCGCGTGAAAAAAATGGCTTATTTGAAGCTTAATTTGGCTGTTGAAGACAAAAATCTATATATCTCTCTCGCTCTCTCTCTCTCTCTGTATGTATGTATGTATGTATGTGTATATATATATATATATATATATTTTGGATCGGTATTGGTATAGCGCCATTTGTAGTATCGTTATCCCCTTCAACCGTCTCCTATTCCTTGGCAACCTTTGAGGCCACAATTATGGGTCATTTTCTCTTTTACGACTATTTCCATTTGCTGTGCGGCGAATCAAAATTATTTGCTCTCGAACTAATTGTTCCTTTGGCGTGTGGGCGGTTATATATTTTTCCTAGCTCTCCTCTCCGTTTGACTCTCACCCGGGCGAGCGAGAGCGACCGAGGAAAAGAGCGGGAAGAGCGGGGAGAGAGGGGTTTATTTACATGAGCTGGATGTGGTCTTCTGGTCTCAATTTCATTCAAAGTCCAGGGAGCCAGGGCATTAACACTAATGAACACTTATTAGCGCAGCGTCGGATCCCGGGCTCTCATTGCTAAACATCCCCCCTTTCGCCAGAACCAGTTTGTTTTACTTGTACCTGATGGTTCAAACGGCCCCGGAGCCTGCTCACCAATCCTCCCGTAAACACTCTGAGCCGCCACATCTGATTGGACGCAGGAGCCCAACGAGGGTGGTCCGCTCTGTTTTTTTTTTGTTTTTTTTGTTTTGTTTTGTTTTTTCAAATTGTCATTTTTTTTTTTTTTTTCTTCCTTTGTAATAATCATTCTGGACGCCTCCCACGAAAATGTACCTTAAGATAAGGCGATCTTAGGGCAGAAACCCTTCCTTCCTTTGGCCGGGCGCGTCAGCGCCGGCCCGGCAATCTCTCCCGCCGCCTGTGGGAATATGAGCGATTTGGGGTCGCCACACTCTAATAAAGACATCTGTTCCGCAAATGTGAGAGTGAGAGAGAGAGAGATGGAATTCCCGCGAGCCCAATCCAGAAATGAGTTTGATGTATTTCGAAGTTACACGCCGCCGACAATTATGATAGCACGTGTTGGTCCGTCCGACCCTGAAAATTATGGACTATGGGTGTAAAAAATTAAAAATAAAATAAAAGAGGGGGAAAAAGTGTTTACAACATGATGGACTTTTAATGTGCTCGCCGAGCTCTGGAGGCTGCAGAACGTGTCTTGGGAGTTTTCTCGTGTTTTAATGCTTTCGCTTCGCCGTGATTTCAGGGGCATTGCTCAATCCTTAAAAGTCGAATCTGAAACTGATTACGCTGTAAAATGCGTGAGCACTTTTTTCTTTTTTCAACTCCGAATGCATTGCATAAAACGATGCATTTTACCAACCATTATATGAACCGTCCCCTTTTTTTTTGAAATGTCTCTTATTTCATGAATAACTCCCTGTTTGAACCTAGGCCTAGTTCTGATTCTTAATATACATACACTATTCCTAATTTATAATATGCATTTACCTGCAGTGCGTTTTAACTTAGATTTGTAGTTTTGCAAAAGAGCAGATACGTTAGATTTTACTGCCTTTTTTTTTTTTTTTTTTTTTTTTTTTTACGATTTGACCAGCAGTGGTATTTGCACGGTTGATGACTTTATAATAGTCTGGTGATCGCCAGACGTCTGCCGGCAGATAACAGCTGGCAGATGCATCAGGGCTTAAAACTGTCTGCACCTAGACGAGAGTGACATAAAGTAAAGGTAATTAAAGCGGGCCACGTGACGCCCACGGTGTATGTGTTATATCTGCGGAGGCCTCGACTCCGACTGGTCGATGGCGTCGGCCGGCGCTCAGGTACGTCTGAGTGATCACCGCCGTCACGTGCAAAAACCGGCTCTCCGCCTGGATCCCCGTCCCCCGTATCGCACCGCTTACATGCCAACGCTAGCGTTAGCTAGAAGGGACGCTACATAGACATTACAAGGGGTGACTTGAAGAGTTGTGGAGATGATCCAACTTCACATTAATGACAGATGTAACATTGTTTTGGAGCGAATAGTTTGCCACATGCTACGCAGTGTTAGGCTATTTTGTTGCAGATGTTTTTTCTTGGAAGTCAAGAAGCTGAGGGCATGCAGTCGGTATCGTAGCGGTATCAGAATCGCGCCTCCTCTGATAATGTCATCCCTTCGGTAGCTTTGTGAAGGCCACGATTATCGCCATTATCGTCATCACCGGTGGTTATAGAGGAAAAAATTGTATCGGCATTGGCACATTCTAGAGATTTCAGCCTCAGTATTGGTATTGTTCCATCTTTTGTATTGTTATCCATCCCCCTCAGTCGTCTGCCATTATTCGGTAACTTTTTGAAGGCCACAATTATCGTCACTTGTTATTGTCATCGCTAGTTGGTAAAGAGGGAAAAACACACAGGATTGTATCGGCATCGGCAGATGATCACAATTTCAGTATCGGCATTGGTGTCAGTATCACGCCATCTCCAGCATTCATCCCCTTCAATCGACATCCACTGTTATATGGTAACTCTTGAGGGCCACAGTTATCTTCATTCTTAGCGCCCTGACTTGTGTCGGTATCGGTATCGTCAGCTACTCGCAACTTCAGGATCGGCACTGGAACCTGTATCATACCGTCTCTGGTTTTGTTACCCCCTTCAATCGTCTCCTATTATTTGGCGACTTTTGACGGCCGCGATCATCGTCGTCACCGGTTGTTAAAGAGATGAAGCGTCGGATGGGCATCGATATCGGCCGATTTCGGCATCGGAAAAGAAGGTGTCGCGCGCAATTTTGCCGATTTTCACCGCGGATCGTCGGTGCCGGGCAGAGTGGCACATGAAAGAGAGAAAGCGTTTCTTTTCTCTCTCTCTCTCTCTCTCTCTCTCTCTCTCTCTCTCTCTCTCTCTCTCTCTCTCTCTCTCTCTCTCTCTCTCTCTCTCTCTCTCTCTCTCTCTCTCTCTCTCCCCCCCCACCCGTTTCTTCTTCCTTCTTTTTTTGACATTTAATTCGTGGGGAACAGGCGGGGGCATTGTTGCCGGGGGAGGAAGGAGCCTGTTTCTGCCGACTCCTCTCCCCTCCCGACGCTTGCGGTTTTCGAACCCGATCCGCGCGTACGGAAAGCGTGGTCAAATAAACACCGTGTTGGGTTTCGCCGTCTGTACCAATCTGTCAGAGAGCGCCGGAGCTCGGCTTTCACGACGCCCCCTCCCTCCCTCCATCCATCCCTCCTTCTTCTTTCTTTTTTTGCCACCCCACAAATCTGGAATTTCCCTGGAACCGGAGTCGGACATTTCCACTTGTTTTAACCCAATTAAATATTGTCGCTTAATGGCACCTTTGTTTGGCTAATGAGAGAGAGAGAGAGAGAGAGAGAGAGAGAGAGAGAGAGAGAGAGAGAGAGAGAGAGAGAGAGAGAGAGAGAGAGAGAGAGAGAGAGAGAGAGAGAGAGAGAGAGAGAGAGAGAGAGAGAGAGCGATTTCCTGTCTATCTTTCGCACTTTAGGAGGAGGAGGAAGAAGCAGCCCCAAAGTCTGTTTCTTTTGCTGAAATCTTATATGGTGAAATTAAAAGGCAGGTTTTCTGGTGTTTGATTTCACTCCACATGCTATCGCTGTGAACAATCTGTAAGAAGAGATTTTAAACTCAGGCACCACACCTATAAACTCAGGGACAATTATAAAGGCCTGTCTTGGCCTGATATCCATACTCCACCCATCAGGTGCTGGTAGAACAGGCCCAGGCTGTGTGTGTGTGTGTGTGTGTGTGTGTGTGTGTGTGTGTGTGTGTGTGTGTGTGTGTGTGTGTGTGTGTGTGTGTGTGTGTGTGTGTGTGTGTGTGTGTGTGCGCGCGTGTCCGCGTGCGTGCGTGTGCGTGCGCACGTGTGTCTATGAATGTGTATCCGGGCATGATTCCGACATTGTTTCAAGTCTGTAATTTTACTCTTTCGAGTCCCTGTAAAGGGAAAATAAATGTGTTCTGAGTTTGTCACACCACATAAAAATGTGTTATGAACCACCCAGCCAAATTTAAATGATTAAAAATGACCCCAAGTGTATCAAATGAGGTTTCGAAATTGTAAAAAAAGAAAGCCTGTACTCTCTGCTCTGGGACGCTAGGGGCAGGTTCATTGAAGACACTGATTAACTGGCGGCGTTAATCATGACATTGGAGTAAATTCCGTGTTCAAATGTTCTGCTTGCACCCCAAAAGCGCCGCTCTCGGGCCGCGGGACGCCCCGCCCTCTCCGGTGCCGCCCGCGGCCTGCTAGCACGCAGCTAATGCTAACATAACCGAACCCCGTGCGGTCAGACCAGGGGGGGGGTACTTTTTTCCTTCCGGGTGCGTAGGCGGAGATTTCTGTTCCTGCCGGAGGGAGTGAGGGCGGCGTCTCCATTCTACGCGTCTCTCTGTGCGATATCGCGGCCGCGACGCCCCCCCGCACGTCTCTGCAGGCGGGAGGGGCGGAGGGACGTCACTGATGATGTAGAGGGGCCAGGCCGCTCTACATCATGGAGTCATGATTCACCCCGCCCAAGAAATCCGGACTACAAAAATGGATGAGAAACAGTTCAATGGTCTAACTCCACGATGCCGGTACTACATCACTGAGTCTTTTCGCGTGTTTTCAGCGATTACTTGACATGTATACTATGTCAGACGTGTTGAGAAACAAACCACTGGATTCACTTTACAAGGACTTGCAGGATTCGTTACGCCGTGTAATCTACAGTGCTTTGTAATCGATCTGTATTTTTGTTTATTTTTCAAATCAAGATCCCGTATTTGATGGATCCAACCAGTCGGTTATTATCGCAAGGTAACCCCCAACAGTGGGATCAAGGTCTTCTGAAGGGGGTTATTTTGCGATAATGACCAACTGGCTGTACATTATCCAACTTCATGACACGGCTACTTACTAAATAAAAGACATTTAGACGGAATATTGATTTGAATTGATTTTATAACTGGTATGTCTAGTTTAAGAGCGTTGGCTGAGAAAAATAGTCGTAGCAAACTTTTCACCCGACAAAAAAAATTACATTATCATATTATTATAGTGAAATTCGACATATCCACATTCAAGTCTTCCGTCGTCGTTTCTATGAAGCGTCACGAAATGTTGCCCCCAGCTGGCAGTAGCATAAGCATGGAGGCGGTGTGGAACAACGCGTGTTAAACCAGGGCAGAGATGACCTGATCGTTATTAACAGACGGCGGTCGTTATTCAGAAACAACTGATCTCTGATCGGCGCTGTCGACCAATCAGAATGGAGTATTCTACAGCGTCGGGTCGCAACGACGGAACCAATCTTTGCACCTCGGCATGAACAGACACGTCACAAAACGTGGCAAGTGTAAGGCCATCAGAGCCATCAGAGCCGAGCCCCATGTGGAGCTCATCTCATTTCGGCAGCTACTGGCGAGGGTCCCCCGGGGGGTGGGGGGGTGGGGGTCCTCCGCAGGGTCCTTCCTCCACTCTCTCACCCGGGGGGACAAGCTGGCCCCGGCGCTGCCCAATAGCAAATGTTATTCTTGGAGGCCGCGCAAAGACTCCTTCCCAAACTTCTAAAGATGTATTTTTATCCATAGATGAGAGAGCGAGGGGGAGTGGGTGGGGGTGGGGAGGGGGGTCCTGCCACCTCCCGACTGAGCGTTTACTTCCTGCTTTTGTTTTCCTTTCTGTTCCCTTTCTTCCCCCTCTTATCGCCTTAATCCCCCTCCTGTATAGAGTTGGTCAATTAAGGAGCTTAGCCGTTTTTTTGTTTTTGGTTTTTTTTTTTGGATGCAGTTGGATGTAGAATGTGTGAAACGCTCTGAAAGGAGGGCCCTCTGATCGGAGAAAGGGATGGATTTGGGGTCTTTTTAGGGTCGGGGGAGCGGGTTTATTCGATTCCCACAGGAGCGGCGGGCGTCCTGTCGGCGGATCGGGCACCGAACACCGAGAAGCCTGCGTTGAAAAAATGCTCTGGTTTTGTTACACAAGTGCTTTTAGATCGTGGGTGGGGGTAAGGTGGGGGTAGGCTGGGGGGGATTTTGTGGACTTTGGGTTTTGTAACTGTCGCATTCCTGACCCCGAAAAGGTTGAGCAGCATCTAATACACAAGCTCACACGCTCACACACACATGCTTTTCCACGCCCATGCCTTCCGATCTCCTTATTCAGATTAGGCAGGAATGACCGCGCTTATGACCGCGCTTATGACCGCGCTTATGTCCGCGCTTATGACGCGGCAAAAACACGTTGCGATTTAAGGTCCTTTTGGAATTACGGCATTAAAAGTGTTTATCCTTCCGCGTCGGTGTCGGTCAGAACAAACACGTTTCACAACAGCTTCTTCCAGTGGAGGCTGGGATTTTTTTATTTTAGCGTTTGGACGCAAAAACATTGACATCGTTGTTATTAACACATTTAAACAACTTACCTGTATACAATTATTAAACTTGATAGAGTGTTTTTCCATTGACTTCCTTAACCTAAATGAATAATGCACTGACGTTAGAATATTCCGCCACACGTGGGCTCTCATTGTTGTCAATACATTTTGTCTTTTGCCAAGTTCCTGTTAGGGCGGGGCCATGCTGACAAAATGGACCAAGTCAAATATTGCAATGCTTTTGCACCGATAACTTGATATCGATACTTTGACGATAACGTGACTGTTTTGACCAAGCAGGTAGAGGCTTTGATTAGAACGGCCAGAACAGTCTATGAATTTTAGCAATTCTCATATCTTTAGTGTGACGCAGCCACTAAAGACAAAACGTAATGATATTGGGATATTACGATCAATCAAAAACCCAGCTGATATCTATTCCCATTTCATGATATTGATATTGCATCGATATACAGTATCACCTGTCCCTGTGCATATATCAAACTACGTTAAAATGCCCCAAAAATTCGCAAGATTTGACGATATCATAATATTATTGCGAGCTTACCAACCTAACCCAGTTGGTGTCTTGTCCCAAATCACAATATCAATATCATATCGACGGCGTGCCCTCGTGGCGGCACCGCAAAGCAGTTCAGATGAGTTCATTTCTCCGGAGCGCTCAAGGGGGAAGGTTTGTGCAACGTTTTCTCAGCGAGCGGCGGCAACAACGTCACGAACGCCGCCGGTTCTTTTTTTTTAATTTTTTTAAATTGTTTTTCGGGCCTGAAATTGGTGACTCGCGTCCCGCTCATTCCCAAACGGACGCCAGAACCTTTCAACCTCTGCCTCTCTACCGTGAAGTTCAAGATGTGGCCAGGTGCTGGGAGATATGTTTCTGTGTACAAAACAAAACAAAATACTGGAGGTGCTTTGGAACAGACCCGGCGTTGTTTTTAGTTTTTTCTTGAGGGGGGTTAATTGCCACATTAAGGCGAAGGAATTCAAAATAAAGTTAATCTCACCCCCCGCCCCCCACTGAGCGTGCTCCATCTTGTACCGAGGCACAAGAAGGTGCAGAACGAGGGAAATGGAGACGTTTGGGATCCAGGGCGACCTTGTAAAGATCTTGTTCGGTGGCATGACCGTATTTTTGGACGTTATTCTGTGACGTCACATCAACGTCAACTCTGTTTCCTGCTGGCGCTGCCTTACCTCCTCTATTACACGCAGTGTGATACATGAAGATTAAGGCCGGGTGTTTGGGCAGGACCTCTCCATTCAACTCTCGATTTGCGCGCCAAGGCTCACGGTTTGATTCAAATTTGATGTGATACCACCAGGATGGGTCATGATATGATTCTATATCGATATATCGGCAATTTATACATCGGGAAAATATTATATATATATATATATATATATATATATATATATATATATATATATATATCACAGAGCAAATCTAGTGCAACACATATTCCAAATTAAATATTTAAATAAATTTGTGACTGGTGGTATTTAATTCAGGAGAATAAGTGTTGTTTTTTTACTATTCCTACTTACATTTTTCCCACTCTGACTTCAGATTTTCAGGCACTTTTTTTTTTTTCTTTCTTTTTCTCAAACATTTCGTTTGAAACTGCCATAGAGGATAGAGATAGTAGAGCATTCATTCCACTGTGTGTCGTTCTGGCCTCTGGGCATTCGCCAGCACATAATGGTGTGGTGTGATATGCGGTGTGATATTTTCTATCGTTTGATCAGGTCATCATTCCTCTTACTCCTCCTACAACAACGATGTTCAAACTTTCTCCACGCTGACCCAGAGACGGCAGAACACACACACACACACACACTCACACTTTTTATCACAAGCACTAGGGGCGATAATATCACTGGGAAATAGAAATATTGCAATATAGTATTTTGTCCATATTATGGATAAAATACTATACTATTTACTACAATACCTTATACAATATACGATATACAAATTTTTTTTGGGGATTTTAACATTTAGTTTGATACATATCACATTCAGGCTGAGGGATATATCAATATAATATCGATATTGCGATGTTGTTACAACTTCATAGGCGGTTTTGGCTGTAATTGATGGTCAAATGTTCCCTATGAGTAGATATGTTATAAAGGCAACAATAGTCACCCCCAAACATATCGTCAAAAAGTCAATATCGAGGTACCCGTTCCAAAAATATTTGTAAATATTTGATTTTGTTATTCTCGCCCAGCCCATTCCAATTGTTATTGCAAATCTAGATCACGAGCAAAAATGTAAAGAATATCTTCCGAGTAGTCAAACAAAGGACAGAAAAGCACTTTTACTGGATTTCCCCCAAAAAATACCTGCAGGAAAAAAAAAAAAAAAAAAAAAATGCAATCCGAAGTGCAAGTTTGAATTGGAAGCAAACAAATCGAATGAAACCGTGAATCGATTTTGAATCTATTTTCACCGCATGTTAAGTTGAGACCGTTTTTTAAACAACACAGCGGCGCGGTTTCCTAATCCTTAAATTATTAGTTGGAAGAAGGTCGCCGGTCACCCCTTCCTTCCAGCGCCTTAAACCCGGGCTGATGTGTTTACTGGACGACATGTGACCCGTGGCGTTCCGCACTGACTCACCTTCCGGGGTCGACTGGAGTTCCCGCTTGCAGGAGCGCTCGCAGTGACATTGATTTTTTGGCTTTCAGGTCGTAAAGATAATTAAACACCTGCGAGGAGTCTATAATTACGGACCTTTTTACCCCATGCGTCATCGCCAATGCATATCCTCTCTCTCTCTCTCTCTCTCTCTCTCTCTCTCTCTCTCTCTCTCTCTCCCTCTTTCTCACCCCCATTCATTATCATCTGTCAATATCTGCTTGTGTACTTGAGAGCCCGGGTGTTGCTTCGAATGTTGGTTTTCTACTCCTGGGATGTTTTTTTTTGGGGGGGGGGATTCTCTCCCACACACTTTGCTATTATTATTACACGGCTCACACGGAGGGGTTAATATATGCGGATACGACCGATTTCACAATTGTAATAGTTATTTAGGAAATTATTTAAGCAATTTTTTTTTTTTTGTGAGCAATGCTGCCGATGACTTCTCTGAGCGCAAGCTCTTAAACCAGGCATACTAGTTATAAAACAATTTCAAATCAATATTGGTATATACCATATAATTGTAATAATGGTATAATAAGCAGGATAATGAACAGCCAACCGGACATTATCCCTTACTTCACAGCGTTGCTCATGAGCTTCGTGGAAGAAACCAAGCATGTCGCTTTGTAACTTCCATTCAGTTATCAGCCGTTCCGTTTGGGGAGGAAAAAAAAAAAAAAGACTTCCTGGAGGAACTGCTCCAGCTTGTCACCCGGCCCCGCAAGCGAATTGACAGCTTGATTGAACGTGATGGGGGAAACGTCGGCCGGTGGTTTCAGGGGGCGCTGACAGGCTGATTCGCTGCGATGGGGACGCCACCCCCCCCCCCCACCTTTTTCTGCCAACAGGGGGGGGGGGGGGGGCGAACACTGTGCCCGGTGTTGATGCGGATGGCGGGCGCCCTTTTCGAGGATCGCGTTTCGGGCAGAAGCAGGAAGTGAGAATTGGAGGGTTCCCGCGACCAGGAAGCCTCATTCCTGCCGCGGCTACACGGGGCCAAACTGGAACCATGTGTGCTCGCACCCAGTGGACTTCCACACGTCCGCCCTGTCCGACTGTTTGGCCGGCTGACTGGCCGGCGAGTGCCGTAGGTCTGTTCTGCAAGCCCAGGATCCATTTCAACCTCCTCCCTCACGCCGTTATCATTCGATGCCCCCCCCCCCCCCTTTAAATTCTCCTGCCGTCTCTTGAGGGACGGGGGAAAAGTGATTCCCTACATGTCCCGGCCCCTCCCTCGCGGGGGCCTTCACTCAAGGTTAGCTCCACGATGGATGTGATTGGGGGGAAGTACAGTAGTCGATCCCCGAGGCCAAAGGTAATTTCCTTCTGCCCAAACCCCTGCTAATTAACTAACTAACTAGCAGCAGATTAAGGAAACGGCTTGAGTTTGCAATCAAAACAAAGAGCGCACAAATTTGTACACAATAGATTAGAGCGGTGGTTGAAGGACCTTCAGGGGGGGTCCTTCAAGGAGGTTCCAGGGAAGGTTCCCCGGTCGGCAAAACGCACCGTAGGAAAATGTACCGCAATGACTGTTTTGGTCATAGTTCCACCGTTCCCTCTCTAACTGCAGTATAGACAGGGGATGAAGTTTGAACTAAGTCATATCCAACATTTAAAAAATTTGGGGTCCCAAATCGCATCAGATGGAGGGTCCTTCGATACGGAAAAAAGTTGGGGAATAATTTTTGGTTATCTTTTCTTTTCTTTTTTTTTTTTCCTTTGTCTACGAGCTTCCTTTATCGTGGCGAAAAGCGTCAACTGTAACTGTAAGTCGTTTGTGAGTCCGTTTTGAGTCCCGTCCACCAAGGGGTTAAAACTGTTCCCGCTACAAAGTTGGCTGCCAAACCCCCTAATCTGTCGCCACTCGATGTGCAGATTTATTTGTTCTTTAAGAGAAAGCAGGATTGTGGGGGGGGGGAGAGAGAGAGCGAGAGAACATGCCCCTCGCTCTCCAACCACAACCAACCACTCTCCAAACCCAACAGTGTCTCAATAAATACTTCTGATTAACACCCATAAAGAACCGCAGGGAATAAGCTCTTTCCTAATACCAACTCACAAACGTATTCCTCTTAAGCGACGGTTCGTTTTTTTTTAATTTTTATGTCTTTGGGTTTTATGGATGTAAATATAATTAAATCAGATATTTCTTTGGGTCGGCGTGTCCTGGCACGAGGTGTTTACCCGCGCCAGGAGCTATTTAGTGTGTTGGAAGGTATGCCGGTTGGAAAAGTACGACGGGATGAGGCTGATTAGCCCAAATACCTGTCTCCACTTTCAATCCTTCCACTTCAAAAAAGGCTGTTTACAGAAAACACTGCTGATGAAAGGATAATCTGGAAGAAATTGATGTCCCGTTCTTTGCACCTCTCCTCCTCACCGCCGCACCCCTCGCTCGCTCGCTCGCTCTCTCTGTCTTTCTTGTTGTCTCTCAATTTTCAATTAAATTCACAGTACAGTACGTAACACAAACATACAGCACATTTAATACTGTATGTTGACATGGCCAAAGCAAGTGGAAAACAAAAAGTTTTGCTAAAATAACAAAATGATGGATATAATTACAGTTAAAAATGACCTCAAATGAAGATAGCAAATCTGAAATGTTGTTAAAAAATATACACATATATATATATATATATACACAGAAAAGTAAAGAACCTAAATAATAGATATTTTTAAATTGCTATTAAAAACAGCCAATAATAAATAAATAAATAAAATATATATTTTATTAATTTCTCTTTTTCCCTTTAACTCTCTAAAGCATCCTCAATGCGTTTATTTGTGGTTAGGGTTAGAAAGCCAAAAAAACGACAGAAACTCATTTGATTTTTTTAAACAATAGTTAATATAGTTATAGTTACTAATTAAAGTCACACAGCTCTGACACAACCAGTGCGGTTACAAACATTATTATGATTATTATTATTATTATTATGGGTTGCGGACTCCTGTGTCGGCGTTTTCCTTCATCGCATCTTCCATTTTTCCAGGAATGGGAAAACCTCCGGTCCTGACTTCCCCCAACCTCCATCTTTGTTTTTCTCTCTAATGAGACACATTGTGTGGACACCTGTGGGACAACGTTTTCCCAAAAGGCGGCGGGGGCGTGGAGTGGTGCTGACTAATCGCTGGTGGATTAGACGTTGAGACAAGAGCCCTTTGATTCTGACACCCAGCAGCTCCTAAGACGGGGGCAGAAGACCACTGGCAGGTCTAAGGGGTTTTTTGGGGGGTGGGGTGCCTGGGTCCGCCACACACACACACATACATACAAGCCTGTTTTCATCCTCAACTTATGTCGACAAAATAGTTTTATCGACCTACATGCGACATACATACGACTGAATGTTTATGTGATCTTGGGGAAAAAAAGTCGTATTTGTGTATTTGTTGTCGGGTTTTTTTCAACTTGAAATCGAGAAATGAAGCTGCACACGTTAAAATGAGAAAACCAAAACAAACGAAATGAAGGTCTAACAAATTGAAGTCACTTTTTAAGTTGATCCATGAGCTCCAAGCCAATAGGCTTTTTTTTCCCAGTGTACTTGGTGAGCATCACCATGATGATTCCATCTTTAAACGCATTTGATTCGTTCTTTGAGACGTGATCATCTCGTTTTTTTTTGCGGACAAAGTTCACGGGAGCTAGGCTAGCCGATCCCATCTGCAGCCCTGCATTGGGGTTAACACAGTTAGCACGCAACCTATCGCTGTCTGTATTGGAAGCACAGGGGAGAAATTAGTATTGTTCATCTCGTCAGAATCCGGGTAAGATGGGCAATATCTTAATTTCCCCAAAATAGGGAAAATCTTTGAAAGAACTGAGTAACCCTTCAATAAAGTAGAGACTAAACTAGCTTTAACTGTTCGCGTTTTTGCTCTTTTTTCTCTCGGCGGCAGGCAGTTGGAGGGGTTGTGTTTCTCGAGGGATTATTGTCATCTATGTTATGCGGTATAGCTTACAATGAGAAGGACGAAGGAAAGAAAAGAGATAAAGAGAATCTCTTTAATTAAATTTGAACAATAAAAGCATTGTAATGTGGAAAGAGCACCCACTACATTACGCTCCGGGGAGTTTGAAACTCATGTATCTGGGAACTTCGCCCTGCCTTTCTGCCCCCTTATAAACAACCACACACACTGTGTGTGTGTGTGCGTGTGTGAGTGTGAGTCTGTGTATGTGTGTGTGTGTGTGTGTGTGAGTGTGTGTGTGTGTGTGACCTGTACTGTATATTGTTGTATGTAAAATAAGCATTGGGGTGTTTTTGCCGTGACGTTTCCCAGACGACACTTCTGCTGTCTGTTCCAGTGTTTTCTGAGGTCATTTGTAACATACTATAATACACACACACGCAGGCACGTGAAAAAACGCACACAAACATACACGCATAAACGTATAAACAAAACTCGAGGTACAGGTACAGAGAAATGAGAGGCAGGGGAGGAAGTTTGTCTGAAGGACGATTCGTCCTTTTCGAACTTGTATTCAAAATTAAACGATTTAAATACTTTTGTCCGCCGTAACTTTGTAGGTTATACTTCAAATCATATAATTTAGATAGTGAGAGAGAGGGCGAGAGAGAGTCTCTCTCACATGAAGAATTTGTCTCCTTGGCCTCTTACATGTTTTTGCATATTTATTTACATGTACAGTACATTTTGTTGATGATAGGTAGTTATGCATGTAAGCCATGCACAAAAGAGTGTGACCAAATTTGGGCTTGCTCTATTGAGTATGACGAATGTGTTATTGGACCATAATAATATGAATAATAATACAAACAATAATGATAATGCATTTAACAGCGTTCATCCATACAAAATTGCTTGAAATGGTTTCCATCCAATGAAAATAAAAAGTATTTAACACATTGTAAACCATTTGAAAGTGTCAAAATCTTATCAAAATTTAAGTTAAGTTAAGTTTAATCTAAATGTAAGTCTGAAGGCCATATCTATCTGTCTATCTGTTTATCTGTCTATTAACAAAACCATAGAAGTTATTGGGAGTTTTGGTCTGACAGCCATTCTGACACAACCTACAGTACCTGAATAAAATGGCTCTTTACTGAGTCATTTTCATTTTGGTTAAATTACTTTGTCTTGGTTCTCAGATCCTGTTTCGTACTGTAACCCAATCGGGTCTATGGCATATTGTGTCTCTCGTGAAATAAATAGAATCTCTTCAAAGCCTTTTCAGTTTAGGAGGAAGAGAAAATCAGGTTTGCACACTTCTACAGGAAGGACTGTATCAATACATGAGTTGAAGCTGGAGGTTATGAATGAGTGTGTGTGTGTGTGCGTGTGTGTGTGTGTGTGTGTGTGTGTGTGTGTGTGTGTGTGTGTGTGTGTGGTTATGAAGCACTAGGCTGGGAATGAAGTGTTTCGCCCTCAGGTGTGTGTGTGTGTGTGTGTCCGTCCGTGGTTGTCGGGGCATGTGAGGCCCGTTGCAGGGGTGGCTACGTGACAGCGCTAATGATAGGTTTTGACGGGTGCAGACATGAATGTGTGTGTGTGTGTGTGTTTTTGCCGAAAGGCATGTGTTAGTCCAAGCAATGATGACACACACACACACATACAGAAACACACGCCTGCTCTCACACACACACACAGACACACACACACACAACAAACGCAGTCAACAATGCAGCGTGTATCAGCCCGCGCTTACCCACCGTGTCGGCAGGATGAGTGCAATTGCTGGGAGTTGGGAGGTCTGACAGTTGGGGGCTCTGAGAGCCACGAGGGGTGTCCGGGGGTCAGACGCCCAAGCAAGCTCCGTAAAACCTCCAGGTAACTGGAGAGTCAAGTTCAAGTTTAGAGGATGGAGTAACCCAACCTGTTAGTTTTGCAACATCTTCTTCCTGTTGGCTTTATGAGGCGAGGGGAACCATGTCAAAGTCATGCAAGCGGTGGGATGAGCTACATCCATCTATCCATAACAGTCCAGGTAAAACTCTGGTATTTTTTAAACTGGTAACATTGTTTTTCGATCGCTGGGAGTCAACCCCGAGCGATTGGCATCAGAATATGTTATACTGGGCGTTGAGAGGATAGATTCCGCAAATTGAGGAAGGGGGCAACTGCTGTCGCCATAGAATTTTGGTTGCGATTGCCCCATTGCCAGCTAAAGCTCCTTTATATTCTGTATGCTGGATCGATTTAAACCTCTGATCTCATTCCAAATGTTTCGGGTTGGCTCCCAGTGATAAAGAGGGCTTTACTGTCATGGACGGATGTTATACTTCCGACCCCTTGCTCGACTTTCAACTTGAACTTCTGATGACACCTTGTACAGCCAACAGGAAGATGTTGCGAAAACAAAGAGGTTGAAATGGTTTTCCTTTAAATACAGTTTTACGACCTGTTGCCAATTAAAAATCGAATGAATCCGACTAAAGTGTCGAAGCTCCCCAATGACAAAAGAACGTTTCTCTGAGTAGTTGTGAATGCAAGAGGGGGACATCTGTAGATGTGTTGAGTCCCAATGGTCAAACAATAAGTTTTAACAATAAGATTTAAAAGCATTTTTTTTTTTTTTTTTTTTAAGTCCTTTAAATAGTTTTCCTTTAAATACTGATTTTCAACTCATTGCCAAATTAAGAAAAATGAACCCAAAGTGCCAAAGCTCCCCAAAACAAAAGAAAGCCAGCTTCCCTCGGCTGGTTACGATGGCAGGACGGGAAACCATCTGTAGACGTTTTGAACCTTGAATCCCCCGGTTTCATGACAGGCCTCATACCTGGGCCTCATTAGGCATCAGGGGAATCTCAGACGCACAATCGTCCCTACTGTCGTATTTACGGTAATGTTGGACAAAGGCTGTCATTGTTGTGGCTTTCTCGGCGAGGCCCTTTTTTTTTTTTTTTTTCCTCCAGTTCTCAGGGGGAAGCAGCGCCGGTTGTGGCTCGACCGCCTCGCACAATAAAGCTCTCAGGAGGGAGCTCTGCTCGCGCCGGGTCCTTCCACAATGGGGCTCACCACGACGGCCGCATCCGCCCTCGCCTGGTCCTCGTTTCCCCGTCCTCCTGAGTATCACACCGCCGCAAGCAGCGTGCACGGCGACACATGCGCACACATACGCCCTCATCAACGCAACAGACTAGCCATTGTCTTGTCGCGTCTCGCCTCGCTGAGCACGATTAGGTAGTACTCATGTGTACAGGTCTGGTGTCTAGGGCGACTCGATAGGTGCTGTGCCGGCCAACCTTATCTGTTCCGACGACTTCCTCATCCAATTTTATCTTGGGGCTCATTCTTATTGGCCCAACTAACAGAGAGGTGAATTCTATCTGGCACTGTTTGGTAGCAATCACCCCCATCATATTGAAGGATGGTACTGGTGCCGAACTGCATCTTAGCCTTTTATTAGCCTTAACTCTTTTATTTGCTAGTGTATTTGTCAATTCCATGTTAAAGAAATGACATTTCTGCCTTTTGAAACAGAATTGGCAAATAGAAAATACAGCTATTTACCTTTCTTGGACAAAAATACAGGTTACTATAGCTGTCAGCGGGGACCTAGAGGTCATTTTAAGGGTAAGGGTTAGACCATATCATTCAAATTTCTCCAAACCGAGTCTAAAATGTGACCTGTGATCTTCAGCAAAATGGTTAGGAGGAGTTATCATTTTAAATTTCTGTGCTGACTAGTAAACTGACCAAAACTCAATTTGACGCCAGTATGGGTGTTTTAAACCCAATCCCACGCTGAACATATGCCACGGGGGCTGCATGGCAACCATGGTACGCCTACAAACAAGTTTGGTTGGGTATCTGTTTGAGGATGAGCAGCCATTGTCAACTGCCCTTTGTGTGTGAATCCTCGTGAGACTCTACTTTTTTTTCTCTCTCTCTCTCTCTGTTTAATTTTATTTTCTAAATTGGACTCTAATGGAGCGGAGTTCAAAAGGAGAGAAGAGGATATTTCCTGCTGTCTCGGAGCTTTATTGCCGGTTCAAAGACGTCCCGCTGCTTGACGGCAGCTGACCCTCTCAGGAGTCTTTTCTCCCGGCGTACAAAGAAGCTACCGCTTGACTTTGCAATTCCCAACAATGTGACACTATACATCTCCCCACCGTCCCTAGCAGGGAGCTTTATGATTTCGACGGTATTAAGCTGTTTGGAGAGATATCAAAGCTTCCTTCCTCTAGCCCTCTCTCATGTTGTTCTTTCTCTTCACTTCATTTTTTTCCTCTTCCAGTCACAGACCATGGTGCCCAGAGGCAGTGTCAGTGCTTATATTTATGATTTTCTTGGCAGAGGAACAATGGCTTAGTTTAGGGGAGCGCATTCCTGATTATTGACACACTGCGGTAGAGAGAGAGCGAGAGAGGATTAGCGCACGCTCGTCCCTCTCAACTCTTTAGATGCAGCTCGTGAGCAACACCTGAACGCCCGTCCCTATGGCGACCGAGGCATCACAGCGAAACAGTGATTTCGCGACCAACCGGTTCGACAGAGAGTCCGCGGTGGCGATGGCATTCGTGCAAGGCAGGGCCCCAGAATGAGGAAAATGTGAACCTTGCCTCGGAACGTGACGGCTCTCTCGTAGCCGTAGAAGTTGACTAATTCACTGAGGGGTTGTGAGTCGACTTTTGATCCGTCTGCATTGCAGGACATAGAGTGACTTCTGGCCCTTGTCGTTCAATGACATTGACGGAGGGGATAAAGGCGGAGATTCTGAGGAGCCGTTCCCAATCTGACAGCCCTGATTACCTGCGTCTGGCAGGGCCCTCATGCAGCCTGGCGAGATGGCCGAGATAGCTCGGACTGAGGCGGCTTTGTTAGCCCGCTAGCGGTGCGCCGAGGGTCTCCGAACGACCCGCTGGCTAATCTTATCAACCAGCACGGACCACAGGGTTCCTACATCAACCATCTCACTGACATCATCGCCTCCTCCTTAGCCAGTTACTATTTTATCCCTAGTGAACTTTCTGCCATTTGGCTGGTTCTGCTTTAGATGTGCATTTAGCTACAGCGTTATTTTGGAACACTCCGAACCATGTCAAACCTATTTTGAGCCGTATAATAAGCTGCAGTTGGAAGTTCAATCTACAGTTTCTTCCACGAACGAAGACCTGTTTTAATATATTTCAATAAACTGGAAGGTGGTTGACGTAAGTTGCACATTACACTTATTTCCTGCCGCCAGTCATTTTGATATATGTTTTAGTTTAGGCTTGCCCCACTTGACTGATACAGGTTGCAGTGGTTTTTGACATGACGTCAACTATGTTTGCTTTAATTTTAAAGAGAGTCGTCAGTATATATATTCCGCCCTGGAATGCGTCCAAGAATATCCTGGCGGGAGATGGTCTTGTTTTGATTGAGTGCTCTAATCTACACAGTTCGGTTGCATTCCCGGCCATCAACGCATTATCATATTTTCCTAATGAACATAGTTTGTGATCAATTATTATATTGAATTATGATGTGGCATTTCTTGCTGATGACGGTCACACTCCTGTAGAGGATCTTGCATCCGAACCGTAAATATCCAGGGCTCCAGAACATTGGTGAATAACCTGTACTGGAAAATGACAGAGTACCCTTTATCCAGTCCAACATGTTGTCTGTCTTTTCCTGAGTAGAACTTAGGAAATTAATAATCACTGTGTGCGGGGCAGAGCTCGGTCCACACATCCCAGGGCTGTGATTGTGAAAATCTAGGGCAGAAACGTAATCGCAAATTTTCACCAACAGTGTTGCTAATGAGCGCCAATAAATAAAGTATTTAGGGCATTGGAGTTGCGTGTCTTGTCCAATTAGTGGTTGGATCGCTAGGGGGGCCAGAGAATAGACCCAATATTTCATACGGGAATTCCATTTGTTCTTAAGCCTACTCAAGTCGCTGAACAGCATCGGCCGGGATCGCTGCTCGCGGCGACGCTCATTGCAACACTCAGAGCTTTAGTTCCTTGAAATTCACTCTGCCCAAACATTATTTGCGATGGAGTCTCGTGACTCGTGTTCTGGTTTGACGGTTCTTCATGCCACGTGCATTGCACCTGCCTCCTCTGAAAGCGAGACTGGCAGCGCTGGGTGGGAACGGGAAGGTGCGGTCCTGTGGGCCTCTTCTGCTTCGGTTCCTCCTTCCAGCAGACCGGCCCGGCCGTGGTACAGGAGGCCCCCCTTGGCCTCAAACCCAGGCCTTGAACCCTCTTCCCTCTGCCACCTTCTCCCACTGACTTCCTGTCTCTCTGTCTGCTATCTGTCTCTTGTCTGTCTCGCTCACAGTGGACTCCTGTGCTGCCATGCCGCTTTTTAAGGACCTTGAGAAGAGCGATTGTACGCTTTCAATCCCCTCATTAGGAGGCACAAGAGAGCGATCTATAAACAAAAACACAGACGGAACGGTCAACGGAGAGGTGGCGCATGGGTGGCATCTCGGAATAGCACGTTATTGTGAAAGAAAATTGAGTCAAAAGATTTTTCTTCCGGATAGTCGAGATGCCAGGGAAGATTATATGCAAACGGTGCGGTAGCAGAGTCCGGTCAAGCCTGTTCGGGAACCTTTGTCACTCGCTGCAAATGGTTTTGTTTGGCACCGTCCCTTTGTCGAAGCTGTCAGGTTGTCATGCCTATTAGGTTGCTGTTGCCAAACGGGTACCGTGATAGCGCGCGCCGTACTAAAATGCCATTGGCCCGCAAGTGAGTCACTGAGAAGACGATCGCGCTTTCGATCGAACAGAGCGCCGGAACGGTCCAGAACAGAGTCCATGTCTCGCGCTTCTACGCACGTGGCACAATGGCTCGATGGGAGGTTCATCCCCGTTGTTTTAGCTCGAACACGGGTTAAAAGGGTGTCTTGGGCGGCCCTGGACAGGGATAAAGAGGGACAAGACAACGAATGAATTAAAAAAAAACCCCAATATTTTCCAAGATACGAGCAGGTGTATGAGAGAATGAGAACATTCAAGTCGCAAGAGAATTTCTCTTAACCCCCCCCCGCCCCAATCATCCATGTTTTTTTGTTTTTTTCCCCACGCAAAGCATGTGACTGTTGTGTGTCTTGCTGGGCTGATGAGGAAGTAACTTGTGTTTTTTTTGTTTTTTTTTTTCATCCATGTGCGGCCAGTGAATAAGCGAACCTGTCTTTTACGGTGCGAGGGAAGCGTGGGAAGTTTAGCGAACTTCCCGACCTTTGAGCATCGCCGCAGCGCCCCCCTGCCCCCTCCGTCACGTGGCAAAGGAATTTCCCACCCCCCCCCCCCCCCCCCGCACCTTTTGTTTTTACACCCAATGGCACTTTTGGGGAGTCGAGGGGGCAATTCTGCATACTATGGAGCCACCGCTAGTGTTGGCACTTTGCCCCCCTCGTCCCCCAGCGTTCTTCCCCCAAAATGGGACTTTTCGAGGCAGGCCCTCCGCTGCATATTTTTAAATTACTTAAAGCTTTTCACCCAGGCGGGGCACCAATCTACTGGCATCATTTGGAGCCCGCGCACACCGAGAAAATGGACCCCTTTTATTTTTTTTGTTGTTTATTTTTTTTCTTTCTTCTCCGCGCTAAAGGGGTTGGCGAGCGGGGGAGCAAAACAAAGCGTTGGCCCGGCGAAGCGCATCTCGGGCCGGCTGGCTCAAAAGAGGGGCCTCTTTCATGGTTGTTTATGAGCGCTCCTCTTCAAAAAACACACATTACAAATCACATCCCGTTCTTCTTCTGATGGAGGGGTGTGTGTGGGGGGGGGCGTAGTTGAAATGCCTCTTGTTTTTCCATCCGTTCCAGTTGATTGATTGAGTTGAGCCGGGTTTGATCCGGTCCCCGACTCCGCTATCTCTAACGTAACTTTTGTTGTGGCGCGTTAGTGCTGGACAATATTGACTAAATCTATATATCTATGCCTTGATATGGATAATTTGAAAATATTTTAAGGGATCACATCTGGTGCTTTCATCATAAAGCCTTCACGTATAGGAACATTTTGAGAAACGATCGTTAGTAGGGAGAGCAGGGAGAGGTGATGATTGGAGCAGCAGTCTACTGACGGAAAATTGCATCGCTTTACTGCAATGAAGCCGATATAACAATAACCTTTAGTCCTCAATAATTTATTTTGTTTGTGAGTCCAACATTCTCCCTCTCACCCCACTCTTTGGCCAAAGTGAATCCAGACTCCCGAGTGGTTTAAAAGATTCATTCTTTACAAAACGTATTTTTAGGAACTAAACGTTTTCAATGTTTCCATCATTAACTACAAGTAGGCCAGAATAATGAGCACAGTTCTACGTGTTTGTGACGTTTTGTGACGTTTCCGTGGTTGACAGGATAGTCGTCTTCCTCTTCACAGACGGTGGTGTGCCCTGCAGTTATTTTGGTCTCAGAATGTACCATGGCAGAAAAAAAGTTTTTGGAAACACTGGCCTAGCCCCATACACCTGTCCATGGGGCTCCAACCCAGGCCTTCCAGCCATTAAACCCCCCAATTGCTGCAGAGCTCCCGGGGGTCAGGAGGTGGGGACCCTGGGTCCCTTGTTATGTGTGTGTTTATCTGTATACGAGGCAAATAAAATGGAGGAGGCAAGCTAGCGCGAGTCCAAACTTGTGGAATGTGCATGCCTCTTTTATTTTGTCAAATCTTTTTACCGTTTTGGGTAAAGAGGAACTCAACTCCACAGGCCAAAGGGGCCACGTCTAAACCACGACAGCTGAAAAGGGCCAAAACTTATTATTACGATAATAGCACAGTTTTATTGACTGTATTCAAAACTGCTGTTTAATATGCTGCATGGTCTGGCTTGTCATTTTTAATGCATCCCAAAGCATCATGGAATATTGAAGAATATTCTCGCTTGGAGTAAGAAAAAAAAAAAAAAACTTTTTTGTGGCTGAATAGTTTATCTTGCAAACATATTTAATGCATCCCAATGTATCGTGGAATATGAAAAAAAAAAATCATAATTATAAAAACCATATTGGTTTGCCATGTCTCGCCGCAGATGCAAATACCATTGCAACATGCAGGGTTGAAAACTAGTGATGCAAGACTCAAATGAAATATTATCAAATGACGTTGGGGTCGGGGGTCACTGCAGCAAGAGAGTGTAAACGAAAGGGACAGAGTCGGAAAATCAGAACGACTCTTTTTAGCAAGTGACTCCTCAAGAACCGAATCTGAAAAAAAGAGTCAAAGCTTTCATCGCGATCGAAAACCCGGACATCATCCACTTTCCTTTTCCTTCGTCACTAATGGTGCAATCGTTCCGTTGGTGCACAGCCTAATTTGCACACAACTTTTTGTGACTTAAGGGTTATAATTCATAACCATGTAATGAGGGCGAACCATATGTCGGGAGCCACAAAATAACTGGCCGGTTGGGGCCCGCGGGCCACCTGTTGATTAGGCAGTCTCCAGACCCCCCTGGGAGCCGCTACCTTCCTCCGCCGTGTGTCACTCCGGCTCCACGTCGCTCATCGGCCTCTGCGTTTGACGGACAGGCGGCGGGAATGTGCTCGTGGAGGATTTGTGTTGTCACGGCGACCCATTCTCTCTGGGTATTGTTGAGCAAACAGCGGCGGTGCTACGTCCTGTTTTCACGGCTCCCACACGTCACTGTTCAAACTCCCGAGGAGAGAGAGAGAGCACGTCCAAAAAGAGAGCAAACACGGCAGCACTAATATTTTACCACGGTGACCTTCTGCTAACTGGAACGCACACATGTGCACAAACATTCATGCAAATGTGTGTGTGTGTGTGTGTGTGTGCGTGCGTGTGCGTGTGTGTGTGTGTGTGTGTGTGTGTGTGCGTGTGTGCGCGCGCGCGCGCTCCTTCCCACCCTCTCGCACAGGACACATACATTATTCATATATTTAAGGAATGTAATGCAAATATATTTTTTAAGTAGAGAGGTATACATATTTACACAAACAAACAAGAAACAATAAAAAATGAATCATAAATAACTTGGCAACATACAGTAAACCAAAAATATATATACATATATATATATATTATTTTTTTTATTTTATTTAGTTAGTATTGTTAGTTAGTGTTAGTCTTTTGTATACTTACATTTTTGGAGTGAACCGTTTCCCTATGCAGCAGCAACAGTAGCTCAGGGTGTTGACCTTAGAGGTCACAACCTTTCACATTTCCAGAACCTCCAACACCTTCTGACAACTATCAACTCAACAATCCCAGTGAAGGCGCGGTTAACGGCACGTTTTGCGTCATCGACACATCACGACATTTCAAGTCCCATATTACCTCTCCACAATGTCAAATTTAACTGAGCCGTATTATACTGTTATTACACGCGTGGAAAAACAGTGGGAATTCTGTGGGAAAGTCTCAAAAAGATCATTAAAAAAGATGTTTTTTTTTCTTTTATAACTGTACTAGGCCCCCGATTTCCAGAAAAACTTACTGAAACACTGCTATAATGGGCTATTTCATGTTATTTCATGACGGGGCCATGGAAAAACTGGTGAGAAAATGTGGTGGCGTTCCTTATTTTGGGGCACTGGGGCTCCGTAGGTGGTTTTGTTTCTATTAGGTTGAGTAGAGTGTCCTTTTGAATAAATATCACAGAACATGGTGATAATTTACACTATATAAATATAATTTGTCAGAATCAATACTGTCTATTCTGTATATTTTCACATATTTGGCTTTTTGTGTTGTTTATTTTTGCCTATTTTGGCAAAAAAAAATAAATTAAAATTTCTGTGTTGTTTTTCCCATACTGTTAAGTTTTTTTCTGCTAAATGTCTGCACAGCAATACACCAACCCTCACCAAGACAAATTCCTCGGATATGAAAATGTACTTTGCCGAATAAACGGATTCTCATTCTGAGAATCAACACCTAGCACATTTAATTGCCACTTGATTTAAGGCTGTCTTTGATATAACAAGGCATTCCTTTGCGGTTGTGTAACATGGCAATTCTGAGGAGCAGAAAGAGAGAGAGTTTTTTGCACGCCAGAGATAGAGCAGTGAAAGGGATGAAAAGCGCTTCACGGTCACATTGGGTTTCATGGCCGACTATCTGCTTGTTTTTCCTCAGCCGGCTTCGTGAGCAGTTGACCGGTTTGAGCTCCTGCGGTCGTGCGTGGCGCTCCCCCTAAAAACTCTACTGTAGCGTGCCCCGTTAATGACCACAAACAACCCCGACAACACACGATTAAAGCAAATATTTTAATAATGACCCGCCTCATTATCATCTCGCACTGGGAGTACAGAAGCTGAGGTGCAGCCTCCCTCGCCCTCTCTCACACTTTTATGAGTGTGAGACTTAATGCGCAGAGCAGTTAAAGCCTGCTCCTTTTTTTTTTTTTTTTATTAATTTATTTTTTTTGTGAGGTTTGTGCAAATTTGTGCAAAAGCTTTGCGCAAATTAATTGAAAACAAACCCAGATTTTATTTTACCCAGATAGTCCGAGAGCCGTGGGGTGCATGGCTGCGGTGGCACAGGCCGCTCTAGAGGGAGCTGTTTACTGAAGAAACGCACATGTTTGCTTCCTCCCAAGCAGAACCAGCAGCCTCCCCTCACCCTGCTCCCTGGTCCCTCGAAAAACGATACACCTTAAAAACATTGATTTCAGTTGTTTTTGTTTTTTTAATTCTGTTCTTGCCGTAGAGCTCGACAAATTGCCAACAAAAGTTCAAATCGTTGAGGTAACGTCGACGGGGAGTCAGGTTCAAACTCCTCAGAGTCAGTATGAGCCTCCGACCTTGAAAGAGGGGAGAAAAGAGGGCGACCCAAATTTTAGGACGTTTTTTTTTTTTCCATGTCTCCAGATCTTATCTGGAAGAAAGGAAAAAAAAAAAAAAAAGAAAAGTTTGGAATTGTGCTTCAAGGCTCGGTAGGTGCAAGATTAGGGCCTGACTGTAATCCCCCTCCTCCTCCGTGGGTGTCCCCTCTCTCTCTCTCTCTCTCTCTCTCTCCCTCGCTCACTCTCTCTCTCTCTCTCTCTCTCTCTCTCTCTCTCTCTCTCTCTCTCTCTCTCTCTCTCTCCTCCCCCACCACCACCGGAGGCCTCGAACACCCGGAGACGTTGATACAAGTCTCACCCGAACCAGCGAAAAAGCTTGACGGGCTGACTGTAGGAATGCGTCCACCGCCTCCTCCGACGGTTCCACCACCTGCAGCCGTACCTGCCGAGGTGTGGAGGGTGGCGTTGTAATCCCTGACACCGCCGAGTGTTTACTCCTGTGTTCTTTAGTTACGGCTGCCGGGACGGATGGGTGGGTGCTTCAGGAGCTTAGCCAAGACTCCTTCTCCTTCTTCTCCTTCTCCTCCTTCTTCGCTTTCTGCTTGCGTTGCTCCTCAGACCTCCTCGCGGGGGCCAACCCTCTGCGAACCGGCCATACACAAAAAAAAAAAAAAAAAAAGACCCAGATACAGTCGAAAAAACATTGGAGATTGCGGCGCTCTTACATGTGTACGTTTGGATAAATGATGTGACGACATGAAAGGTTTTTTTTTTTTTTGTTTTGTTTTTTCCTTCATAAGGAATAGAAGGGGGCTCATGGTTTTCCTTATGAAAGTCATTGGGGGTTTGTTTTTTTTTCCCCTTCTTTTTTTAGGAAGCAGTTAGGACTTATGCAATCTCCTTCTGAGATCTCTAAAGTTGCCAACTCCTACTTCTGTTCATTTTGGTTCATTGGGTTCCCATAATAGAATCGTTAAACTGTGCGGGCATTTCCCCCCCATTTCCCCCCGTGCGCTCGGGAGTATTTGAGGAGGTCTTTTTCTGTTGTTTTATATGGTTAGCGTTTCTTCATTGGTGACGTGCACCACAGCGCTGAGGTCACGAGTTGGGGAGGAGAAAGCCGTTTCCATGCCAGCGCCAGGGGTTGAACTCACTTTTATTTTAGGAAATAATCTAAAAATAGAACTTCATGCCTCACGGCAAATGCGTTTGCCCCAAACTCCCTCGATGACACACCTTTTTCGAGAAGTGACACTGCTGGAATTTGTGATCTTTGACAGACCCCCCCCCCCCCTCCCTTTTTCTCGCTCCACGATTGTACCTTTACTTCGTTTTGAGCCCTTTCCCAAAAAGATCTGCAGTTTCTGTCGCGCAGATTGGACGACGTGAGACGGTCACGGCCAAATCTCAAAGTAAGTAGGGCGCACTTGGGTGGTTTGATGAAAACAGCGTGTTCTGAAGGGAGTAGCAGATGAGAACCAGTAATATGTCCTCGCTGCTAACACGCCCTACTTCCAGAGGCACCCAGAGAGAGAGAGAGAGAGAGAGAGAGAGAGAGAGGGAGAGAGACAGACAGACCGAGACAGACAGACAGCATTTAAAACCTTTAAAGTTTAAACGACCCAATTGGATAATGGGATTAGGATTTTATTTTATTTTTTTCCATTCTGTGACAGCGCACAGAGGGGACATTATGACGACCCCATGCGCTGACACAGCCAAAAATCTTACATTTCCCCATTGTCCCGTCCCTGTGAAGGAGCTGTTTGAGTGCCAACCTGGTTTTTTCCGTGTAGCGTGACGTCGATGAGGGCCGCCGGGCCATCGTCTTTGCTATTTCTGTCCCCGACCCTGGTCGAGAAAAGGCTCACGGGAAGACGCTCTGTGTGTGTGTGTGTGTGTGTGTGTGTGTGTGTGTGTGTGTGTGTGTGTATGTGTGTGTGTGTGTAAACCCGGTCCTGTGGGCTGTGGCTTTCGCAAGATATTCCAGCAGTTCCCATTGTCACATCTCCAACACCTACGAACCGGCGCTTCGCCAAAATTGTCCCGGCCTGGGCAAAAACGGACAGGCGGGAGTTAAACCGATACAGCCAATGGAACATGATACAGTTGTTGTGTGAAGTGACGTTTGGTCTCTCTCTCTTTATTTCCACAGTCAAGGAATCCAGATTCCCGGAATGAGACGTCTTCCGCTGCTTCCCAGGGATCCTTGCGGTAAGTATCTACGCTTCTAGAGGCGTTGCAAATACTCTCGAATTGCTTGCGGTCTGCAAGTATTAGCTTATAAGCTTTTTCCTCCCATAATGCTCAGCAGGGTATACCCTCCCTGTACGTTCATGGCCTTGTCCTCTGATTATCAGTGTTCGGCATTGCTTAACAATTAGTATTGCAAAACAATGCAAATTCAGTGTTGTAATGAATGAGGTGTCGATGAGGTGGGAGACAGTCGCCCCATCTGCCGGGTGACATTTATTTCCACGCCGCCGCGGCCACTGGTGTTTGCAGAGTGAGCTCACTGGGATCCTCTGAACGATACGATGGATAGATTCCAGAGAGTTAATGCCTCACAGTGGTTGAGATTTATTAAAGCCATGATGCAACCGACCGACACTCACATTGCTGTCATACGGCCCTAGTTTGCCAAGTTTGGTTTAAGCCCCCGGCCCCCCCAACCTACTTCACACTCCTAACCTACAGTACTAGTTACAGTTAGTTATACTAGGAATATTCATCGTTCTTTTTGGCCTCTGTTGGCCGAATTCTGTCAGTGGTCCTCTCTGTTATTGGCCCATGTTCTCAGAATATCACTTGGGCTTCCTCAAAACTTCTATAGGAATAACTATTACTCTGACCCCAAAAATGAAACCAGTGCTAGAACCAGTACTTAGGCTTGAACGAGCATAAATTCAGAGCCGATGCCCCTTTTGGCCACTTTGATGCTTTAGCCGACGGTACTGAATGTACTCTAATTGAATGCCTAATTCTCCCTCAACACTACCCCCACCCCCTCCATTGGGCTCATCTGCCCTCCACCCAACCCTCCAACCGACCAGTGTGTGCCTGTCAGCGTGTCACCCCAGGGTGATGCCCCCTCTTCTCAGCCCCTCGGGGCCCTTTTTGACTCTGCGGTGCTCTGTGTTTGCCCAATCATTTGAGAGCCGGATACGGGGATGAATTGTTAACTACAGCGGGTCAGCCTGTGCCCCCCCCACCCATCCCCACCCCCCTCCAACCCCCACCCGGCCCTCGACTCTCCCCCCGACCCGCTGTTGACTGATCGCCATGGCGATGGGGCTAGGAATTTGTTTTCTCCCATGCGTCGGTTGCCAGTCCACCCTCCACCAACCCCTTCCCTTGCCACCACCACCACCACCACCACCTTGCTTCATCCCCTCCGCCTCTGGGCGTCCAATGAAAAGCTGGTTGGTGGTGGGGTTGGGGGTGGAGGGCGGGGGGGTCACATGTTTTGGGGAAGTGCCGGTGGAGCGTCCCGTCAAGAGTGGAGAGGTGCTGTCACCGGGGCTTAGCGCCGCTCCGCCGAGGAGGAAGAGCTCGGGGGGGGAAATATGTGCGCCATTTGTTTTAGCTGGAAATAGGGTTCAGTCATCTATGGTTTTCTGCCATAGAGGCCTAGGAACCGAAATGCTAAAGTTTTTGCTAAAGTATGTCGAAACTGTGGGTACACACACACACACACGCACACGCACACAGACACACACAGACAAAAAAAAATCCTCCTTCTTGCTGACATTGTGGTCGTCGCGGTTAAACCCGTTCAACTTGTGTTTATTTTCTCAGTGCAGTGAATAAGGGGAAACCTAAACAGAGTGTGTCCTGCTCTATATACATCACAGGGCTGGTACCAGCGTCTATTTCCATGCCTCGCATCTCGCACAAACACAGCAACACACAGGCAGGTCTCAGGTCTCTCGTTGGTTCCTCGTCAGTGTTTGGGGCCTCGACACAACCCAGAGACAAACGCACGGAGACCGAGTTTAGGGCTCGGCGATACAATCGAATGCCTCTTTATCGACAACTTGAAGATATGTTGGGGACGACTGTTGGTTCGAGTACAGAGCTTTTGGTTTGTTCTCCTCAGTCTGAGATGTGATTTATTGCTTTGTGGTTGTGGGGCTGAGCCCCAGACCCACACCTCTTACTAAAGGTCTCATCCTTACGGGTGTCTAAACTCAATGGGCATGCTCAAGTGTGTTTGTATGCGTGCACTTGTGTGTGTGTGTTTGCCTACACAGGCATTATTAGCTAAGGGCAGGTGAGTGTTTGCCGATCTCCCTTTATGAGCTGACTGTTTGCCCAAGGAATGCACCATGTCCGATTTGTCATTGACTTCTATTGTTTGGTTTCATCCGACTGGTGCCTCGGGGTTGCGCTCTGTTGTGCCCCGGCAAGTGAGAAATATGTGCTTTTCCTTTATTTTCTTCTTTCTTTTCGTTCCCTCCTCTGTATTTGCTCTGCGTATTTATGCATGGGTTATTGGGTAAGATTTGCTCGGACTAAATTCTGACTTTGATCAAAACGTCCACAAGAAGAACGCAAGGTGCGTTCGTAATGGAAGGAAAGACGATTCACGCACGCAAATCCCTGCGTCAGAAAGAGTCGAACTGAACACTTTTCAAGCGTTCCTGATGAACTGCAGAGTTGGAGCCCGTACCCCTGCTTCACATCTGTAGCTGCGAGCGGGGTCCTTGTTTTGACGTGGGCCATTTGCGGATGCAAAAATCACACGATTGCTTGTACTGCAATTACGCAACATTGGAATGGGAGTAAAGGGTGGAGGGGGTTGGGGGAGGGTCTGCATGAGATTATTGAACAGGAATGGAATGGCGTTTGAAAGCAGGCCCATCCCATACCCTTCAATAGCAACTTGGCTTGGGGAGGAATTGCTTTGTAGAGTGCGTGGGGCCTGCACGGTGACGACGAAGCCCGAACTCAAGGACACCCATCTTTTTTGTTTAAACTCCTCCCATCACGCGAGAAGGGCTTCCAGAGCCAACCAGATGCTATGTGTGGCTTATAATTACCAATTCAAAGCAAGAACTTGCCGGAGTTCGCGGTCAAATTAATTCCGAAGCGCAGGAGATTTACGGCCGTGCGCGTTCCAGTGTCCATGCAAATTTCCACGGATGATTTCATATAGATCTCACAACATGTGCATGAATTTGCGTGACCCCCCCCTTATGCTTGTAGTATGTGGTTGTGCGTGTGTGTGTGTGTCCAGTCCTGTTGCCACCATCTGGGTGGTCCTCACGGCTGGTTTGGTGGTAATCCCCCCTGTCCCATAAATCAGTGTCCGGACTCGGGACGGGAGCTGATGCAGTGTGACCGCCAGAGCGAGGGGGGCTCAGCGGCACCAAGCTGAGGCCCCATCCTGCCACCGCCACCGCCGCCACACGTCGGCCCTCCACACCGCTGCTAAAATAACTCCCCCACGCATGGCTGATCCTCACAGAGCCGGCCAGAGCCCCCCCGCGTATGGCCGACAATGCAAAATCAACGCTGGTCCACATTCATGAACTACGCCGGTGTTCCACGGCGCCGGAATGTACGACTCCATGACGGGCTTTAAACGCGATGAACCTAAAGCGGCGTAGGCGAAGAGGGCGCGTAGAATTGTCACAATTGTCATGGCAATACGCAATTTATCTTCCAAATTCTGCACGTCGGCCTTTCCAACATGTGACGTAAACCAAATAGAAGGATGGGAGATACACAGAGCACACGCGGAATGAGTTAGCTCAAAGCAAACAAAGCGAGTTTGGATTAAAAGTTGTAAACAGAGGAGTTGGTACCAACATAAATGAAGTACATCTGTTGTGGGGAGATGCTTTGAAAATAAAAAAGAAATGAAATTTAACAAACGCAGGTGTTTTTTTTGCGAAATGTGTCATCGATGATGGGCACGACAAGGGGAAACATTACAAAATCTTTAGCCCACCGTGACCTCAGAATCATTCAACAGGGAGTAACATGATGAATGTTTATTAACAAAGGCTCAAACGAGTTAGCGTTAGCTTCCCTACGACTCCGCCGCCCAGGGCTGGCTCTAGCCATTTTGCCGCTCTAGGCAAACTGTCGACTACGCACGATGCTTCTTTTGTTCCATCAGGAAACGGGGTAAAAGAGAATAACTTCATGTAAAATAAATAAAAACACCCTGTTTTGGCGCGCAGATCGCTCCTTGGTTGGTACCGTCGGAGCTCGGGCAGCCAAACGCTGGCGAGCCATAGGCACCATCTGAGAGGGAGACAGGTGCGCAAACTGCGCCCCGATCGCTCCCTCTTGCGCTCCCCTCAGGATGGTGCCCTATGTTGCCTATTAATAAGACATTGCTTATTTTTGCCAGTGTTACGGTATACGAAAAATCCTCCTTGCAATATAGAGAAATCGTCTTGGCTAAAGATATGCAGCTGATTTGCATTTTATTGAAAGTTGACATTTCAGTACTATATGAGAAATTTAGGAAGGTTGTGGAATCACAACTGAAACAAATTGAATACGACTGATCTTTGGTCTCGTCGAACGGAACCTGACAAGGGGCAAGTCCTTTAAATTGCACTACAGCTAATGGCCACTAGACAACTTACTCAATGGAAGTCAAGCAAAAAATAAGAAACTTCTCAGTACTATACAGTCAAAACATTTCTTTATTTAAATCTTCTAATGGGTGCCTCGATATCATTTAAGAAAATTATTGTTCCATCAAGAAGCTATTTGAGACGCTGGAGACGTGTATGTCTGGTGGTGTGGTTGTCCTAGATTACTGAAGCTCAAGCTCCATCCTGCCATGATGGCTATGAGCGTAAAGCCAAACTCTCATAGTCTAGACACTCTAAACACTCTATGGTCACACTGAGAACTTTATATATCTGTCATTTTATGAAAAGTCACTGTTTATAGATGCCCTACTGTCCTAATGAAATATAAATCCTCTCTAGCTTAATATCGAACAAGAACTTGAGTGAAGAGTGTATTACCATCCCAATTTAGCCATCTCACTAATCTCAGTGACTGCTCAGTAATACTCTCATTCAATTTCATTTACGACTGTTTTAGTTTCACCGACTTTAGCTTGCAGCGCAATTTATGACATAAACAAAGTATGCACTCACTATATCCTTAGCCTTTTTTATATAAACGGATCATCCACAACATTAAAACCACTGACAGGTGACGTGAATAACATTGCTCATCTCGTCCCAATGGGAGCTGTCAAGGGGCGGCATATGTGTGGCAGCAAGTGAACAGTCAGTTCTTGCAGATGATGTGTTGGAAGAAGGAAAAATGGGCAAGAGTAAGGATCTGCGTGACTTTGACAAGGGCCACATTGTGATGGCTAGACGACTGGGTCAGCTGCTTTCGCACAAATTGGTGAGTTAATGCTGGCAATGATAAAAAGGTGTCAGAACACACAGTGCATTACAGCTTGCTGCGTATGGGGCTGTGTAGCCACAGACGGGTCAGAGTGTCCATGTTGGACACGTGAGCGTCAGAACTGGACCATGGAACAATGGAAGAAGTTGCCTGGTCTGCTGAATCATGTTTTCTTCTACATCATGTGGATGGTCGGGGTTAGGGTCCGATGGAGCATCTGTGGGATGTGCTGGAATAACAAGCCCGATCCATGGGGGCCCCACCTCGCAACCTCCAGGACTTGAAGGATCTGCTGCTAACGTCTTGGTGCCAGATACCACAGGACACCTTCAGAGGTCTTGTGGAGCCCATGGCTTCACGGGAGCTACACAATATTAGTGGTGGTTTTAATGTTATGGCTGATCTGTGTATGTATGTGTGTATGTGTGTATGTTTATACAGTGTGTGTATATATATGTGTGTGTGTGTGTGTGTGTGTGTGTGTGTGTGTGTGTGTGTGTGTGTGTGTGTGTGTGTGTGTGTGTGTGTGTGTGTGTGTGCAGTATATTTGTGTGTACATGTGTGTGTGTGTACATATATTTGTGTGTACGTGTGTGTGTGTGTATATGTATGTATGTGTGTGTGTATATATATATATATATATATATATGTGTGTGTGTATATATGTATGTATGTGTGTGTATATATATATATATATATATGTGTGTGTGTGTGTGTGTTTATTTATGTGTGTGTGTATATGTATTTATGTGTGTATATGTATAGCATTGTCATCTTGCAGCCTCCCTTCCTCAGTTTGTTTCCAAACTTTCTGATCGTGAATGACTCTCATGATCATTTTCATTTCATATCATATTGTTTATCTTTGACCAACAACGCAAATATCCACTGTAAATAAACTTCGGCTCGAGAGCCCAAATAGCCAGTGTCTGACCCCTCAAAGTGTGAAGATTAAAGCCATGGTCTTGGTCTTTGTAGGCCCGGCAGCTCTCAGCGAGAAAGAGGAGGGAGGATGATGAAGGCCTGTCCGGGGCTGTCTGGCCTGTGTACACCTCTCCACCGGCCTTTTATCTCAGAAGATTGTTCTCAGCCTGAGCCCAGAACCGGCCCCCGGCGAGTGCGCGGTCCGCGAGACCTGTGGCATTAATAAAGATAATACTGTTTGGAATAATAACCGTCAATTCTGCCAAATAGAGGGGACACAACAGAAACAAGTGGGGGAGAGGAATACAAAAGAAGCCAAGATGAAAGGCTGGAGAGGTATGCACCCCATTTTCTCCTGCTTTCGCACTCTTCTCACTGTTGCGTGAATGGGAGCTGTAAAAACACGCTCAAACCACGTACAAACACACTCACCGAGCGACCCTCTCTGTCTGATTGTGACTTTTTTTTCCGGTGCCATGATGCAGAAATGCAATTTGTTCTTTTGTCTGTCAGACGCACAGGAGGAGGTAGTGGAGGGAGGGAGCAGTGACTTGTCTGTTTTTTTTGTTTTTTTTTTCTTTCTTTATTGCCGTTGCTAAGTGCAATTGAATTTGATGAGCAGGTGGTCTTTTTCAAAATCTCACAGTGGCTTTGGCTTCCAGCGCTGGCGTGTGGGGCTTTGAGTTGGAGTCAGTCATGTAGGCCTGGATTAGGGGAGCGCATGAGGAGAAGGAGGAGGTGGAGAAGGTCCAGGGAGAGCGCTGGTATGGGCCGACCCCCACGCCTCGCGGCCAGAACCACGCAGAGCGCACATTCAAAGGGTTATTCTGTAGCCGATGCCCTCTGCTGCGCCCCAGATGGCTTTTGGGACAAGGTTTAGAAGGGACGGGCTCCGCCGGGCTTTTGGCGAGTCCCCCCCCCCACACTCAGCAGGTAAAGCAATTCGTAAAGCCAGACCCGCCTGGGGAAGGCAAAATAGTTGTCACCTCGGCATTTTTCCACCTTGTATACGGGGGCGCTGGAGCGCAACTGAATAGCAGGATTAGCGCAAAGTGAAGCCTTGCATTTTCTAAGCATGTGATGATTCTTCACAGAGACACAAACCCATACATACACATGCACACTTAAGCAACACTGAAAATAAGACCTCTTAACAATTCCAACCCCCCAACTAGGAAAGCTAAGCGGAGCATTTCATCTGATGTCCCGTTGGGGACAAAAGATCCAGACAGGGACGGCTAAGCTTGGAGGGGTGGTGTTGTTGTGGCTGTTTTTCCAATGGGAGCGTCTCTTTGTCTCCAGTGTGCAAAATAATACTGAAATCTAGGATCAAACCCATTTCCAGATCTGATATCACCTTCTATTTCCTCGGTTTCCTCACATGCGGCTTATTTACCTTTCACTAAGTTGCGCTCACAGCCGGTCGTCATTTTTATCTCCGTCGAACATTCCATTGCGATGGTCTCCCTAGCTATGCTTCACCGAACGAGTCAGTATGTTGTCAGTCAAACTGGTGCTCTGCGCTGCTCTGACCCATACCATTTGCAGTCGAGACCCCAGATCCCGTCTTTACTGGGAGCAAGACGGTTCTCAAGCTGTAACTCCAAAAGGAATGAGGGCGTTACGGGGTTGGACCGCTACGTCCTCCCCTCTCTGGCCTTGTCCCCCTCCAGTGTTTGTCATGGAGGTTTCACAAGTGGCAGCCCCTGATTCGGACCCGTAAACAGTTCGGGGATTGGATCCAGACCCTGCCGGGTTCCTCTCTGCATCCCTTGGGCCTGTAACCACACAGACTGGGAATGTTAGTCATTTGTTTATTATTGACGATATTTGCCCGTTCCTAATCCCCAGATGGATTAGTCTTGATGTGGTCCTCATCCACCACCTTTTTCCACCAGCGCAGCCCCTGACATTTACTTTAGGGGCATTTGGAAGTTTTTTGTGTGTGTGTGTGTGTGTGTGTGTGTGTGTGTGTGTGTGTGTGTGTGTGTGTGTGTGTGTGTGTGTGTGTGTGTGTGTGTGTGTGTGTGTGTGTGTGTGTGTGTGTGTGTGTGTGTGTGTGAGAATCGCGGGGGGGGGGGTTCTTATGCATGTTTCTATCTGCCTTTTCCAAAGTGTGTTATTTTACATGTGTCAATTAAGTGTGTTTATAATCAAGGCAGCTTGACAGATATCCCCCTCTAACTCCGTCCTGTGTAACACTATGATCAGCGTGAATAGGAAAAGTCTGTGATTGTGACTAATATTTTTATCCATTTTTATTTTAGCCAGAGCATCTTCCTCTGCAGCGCCATGTGTGCGGCCGAAGGGGCCGCCTGCTTGGGAAACCTAGTGATTCAGGGGGTCGTGGAAGCCGTTTTTTGTAAAACGGAAAACTCTGGGATCCCCGTAAAAGAAACAAATGAAGCGAGAAACCACTTACCTTCCCCCATTGCTGGAAAACCCGAGACGTCATGAAAGAGCAGAGAGTGGTTGAAATGATGCTCATAGCCTCTTTAGCGTCATCTTTAAGGCTTCAATCCCGACCAGTGCATCAATGTTTAAAACTGTGCACAGGCTTGTTAGCGTCCCATTCCATTACCCTCACAACATAACCACATGCTTAAACATAGAGATACTAGCATACACACTTACAAATACACATATCTGAATGTACATGGTGTGAAAGTGATAGACGTAGCATACACCAATCAGCCACAACATTAAAACCCACCACTAATAACCACTAATATTGTGCAGCTCCCCATCCTGCTGCCAAAACAGCTCTGACCCATGGAGGCACGGACTCCACAAGACCTCTGAAGGTGTCCTGTGGTATCTGGCACCAAGACGTTAGCAGCAGATCCTTTAAGTCCTGGAAGTTGCGAGGTGGGGCCCCCATGGATCGGGCTTGTTGTTCCAGCACATCCCACAGATGCTCGATTGGATCGGACCCTAACCCCAGCCATCCACATGATGTAGAAGAAAACATGATTCATCAGACCAGGCACCTTCTTCCACTGCTTCTTGGTCCAGTTCTGACGCTCATGTGCCCATTGTAGGTGCTTTCAGCCGTGGAGAGGAGTCAGCGTGGACACTCTGACCTGTCTGCAGCTACGCAGCCCCATACGCAGCAAGCTGTGATGCACTGTGGGTTCTGACACCTTTCTATCATAGCAGCATTCATTTTTTTTAACAACTTGTGCTACAGCAGCTCTTCTGTGGGATCAGACAAGACAGGCTAGACTTCGCTCCCCACGCGCATCAATGAGCCCATGGGTGCCCATGCACAAATGACCCTGTCGCTGGTTCACCGGTTCACTGGTTGTCCTTCCTCGGACCACTTTTGGAAGGTACTAACCACTGCATACCGGGAACACTCCACAAGAGCTGTTGCTTTGGAGATGCTCTGACCCAGTCGTCTAACCAATCACAATTTGGTCCTTGTCAAAGTCGCTCAGATCCTTACTCTTGCCCATTTTTCCTGCTTCCAACACATCAACTTCAATAACTGACTGTTCACTTCCTGCCTGATACATCCCTCCCCTTGACAGGTGCCATCGGAACGAGAGGAGCAATTTTATTCACTTCACCTGTCAGTGGTTTTAATGTTTTGTCTGATCGGAATTTTGCTTTTTTGTGTGAGGATCATAAGGTTGAGATCGACGACTTATCGGTGTAGTTGGGAAAGAGCTGTCACATTGGAGCGGGTTGTAAACAGTTATTATTCACACAGATCAGAGTCAAAATCAGAATCTACGAGGAATTTGTTGTGGTGAGGATTGGTACAGTGCTTTACCGAAAATTATATAGGTATTATAATAGGTAAATTACAGATATACAAGGTATGAATTATTACTATGTAATTACTATATTATTAAAGTATCTCAAATGTTACTACAGTGTTATTACACCCCCCCCCCCCCCCAGACAGAACTAGGGAATATTTGACTCCGTCACCCACATCCTAGTTTGTCCTTTTAAGAAACAGAGGTTTTACTCGCCACACATGGACACTGTCCAGATGAATCACACTTTAGCTTCATGAGGTGCTGGTTAATTGGCAGCGATCGCTAAAGTGCAGATGCGCTCCACTGTGCATGTCTACCTCGGTGTCCCTCGCACTGTGTTCCCTTGTGCGAGTGTCCTTTAATTGGCTGCACAGTCACAGTCCTCTGCTTTAACCATTCCCCTGTGGTACCTGAATGTGCCCTGTTTTCCTCCTCAAACCTCAGGGGGCAATACCTGCGTTCAGCCCTTTGAGCCAGGCTTTTCCCCAAAGAACACATGGGGTTGGTCATTTTGATCGATGTTTGAACATACATTCCTTCATCTCTGCCATTCTGTACTTCTGCTTCTTACTTTGATTTGACCTTTGAAGGTCATTCAGTCATCCGTTTTATTTATTTATTTATTTTTGTCAGCGGAACTCCACAGGGCTCCTGAAAAGTGAAATCTGTTTGGTTTCATATCCCTTACCTTGCCTGTGTTTGTCTGAGTGTCTGCCAGACTGGGAGCCAGGCCCTTCTGTCAGCGAGGGGATGTGCCGGCCGCCGCGGCCCCAACAAAGGCCTCAAAGGCTGGACAGGTTCCTTACATAGCCCCCTCTGATAGATCTGGCCCATGGCTTCTCCCCTGCATCCCCTTCCAACTGGGCTGTCTCAGCAGTATTTCTGAAAACTCTAAGAGCGCTGTGATCCCACCATGGGGTGTATGGATGTGGCTCCTCCTGCAGTACTTCTAATCCCCTTCCCTTTTAACCACAATGGGAAACATGTGCTTACTCCGAGCCGGGTACAGGCCCACCATGGGAGAGGCTGTTTACCTTCACATTTCACAGCTCTTATGACCACTCCCGCTCACTACTGTAGCTCTCTGAAATCGGAGCAGAGGATGGGGGATCATTTTGTGACAGTCATGTGGTAAAATTACGAGTTGCCACTGTTTGCTGCTAATTGGAATTCACCTCATAAACACCCAGAAGATTTTGTTTTACTTTCCACATTATCGACACCCTAGGACCTGGTTAGCGCTGTGCGTTTTGCCTTAACAAGCATTTTGACGTAACTTTATAATCCCCCATTTTCGTTTCCACGCCCCGATGAATTATAGATCACTATTTGGCTCCAGAAATTGCATTTCTCTGTTAAGGCACAAAAAAAATGACGGGTTAGGCTTGTCAAAACCCTCTCCCAAATCACCCTAATCCACCATGTCGGTTTGTTCCAGATGTGGGTAATTTAATCCGTGTCTCAAGATTTGGCCATCCCCCCACCATGTAAACCCAAAAGGTCCAAGCCCATCGTACCTGTTTCTGAATTCCTTGATAAGCCGGTCGTGTTAGCCGAGGCCAGGTGGTGCGAGGCAGAGTTGCAGTAGAATGTTATAAAACAGGAACTCGTGGCGGCATGCCAGCCCAGAGGACAGGAAATGCACTCCAGATGAAGACACTAGATAGTTGGCCACTTTCATTGCTATGTGTGTGCTGTGAAGTTTGCTATGAGAACGACGGGACCATATTCCACTCCCATTCATAGTGGAGCAACAGAGCAATTGGTGAATGGTCATTTGTTTTTGGGAAGACAATCATGTACTGTTTGACAATGCATGCTGTCCCATGGTAAAATATTCAGTCTTTCCATCCAAACTATGACCAAATATGACCAAATGCAGAGTTGTTGAGGCTGGAGTTAAGTTTTCGAGGCTCAGTCTCTGGTGACCTTTCCTGCAGTGACTGTCCTTCACAAGCCTGGTATGTGATCCCATGGATGAGTGAGGGCTTCTGCCGGCGGCGGTAGCCAAACCCTCACCCACCCACACCCAATACCCGCTGTTTCCCTGTCCTGTCCTTTCCTGTCCTGTTATCTGAGCATCCATTGCAGTATAACCTGGGCTGTTGAATCATCCAACGTAACTAGACTACACCCACCCACCCCCACCTTTCATGTTCTCAGACGGTTCTGGGGCTGGTGAAGATAGGATAACCCGCTGAATTAACTTATGTGGAGCTAACAACTATTCCACCCTGCCTTTTTTCCCCCTTCGCATTCTTATCCTCACAATTCACCTTAATACTATACACCCCAAATACAAAGCACAATGGAGAACTGGTTGACTGTCTTGATTTCTAGAGGAATCAATTGTGTTATCCTCGCAAAGCTGTAAAGCCAAAATGCGATTTTGGGTGCCTGATGTTATCTGCGCGAGTTGCTTGGCCTGTCAATTTGGCCAAGGGGACGTGGAGTTCCGTGGCGTTCCATTTGCCCTGTTGATTAGCGGCGGTGGAGCCTAATGCTGTGGACGCTGTAGGGGAAGGAGACTTGTACCTCCTCCAACCACCTGGCTTCCATTAGGGCGGTCCGGTCCACCAGCAGCCGAGCAGCCAGCTCCTCTCGGATTCTGTCTCAATTAGAAAGACTGCGAAGAGGGGGGAGAAAAGGAGCTGGTATGAACAATTGCACGAGTAGAATGTTTAGAACCTTACAAGCAAGCAAAGTCGTATGCTTTCTCTCAATCACTACAAGAGACAAACTAACCTGGTACCTTACCTCATGCATCCCTCACTCCAACCCTGAATTCCCACCCTAAAAAGAAAGACCAAATACCTCTTTGGCCCCGACTAATTTCATGCTCGGCAAAGGGGTGGTATGGTTTTTCCTGCCGAAATACATGATGACTTAACCTGAACAGGGCTCGCTCAGATCTATCGTTTCGCCGACCGCACTGTAAACATGTTTCCACATGAGCACATTCTGCCGCAGAGCTGCCGAGCAAAGCAGCAAGAAGCTACCGCTACCACACAACCTTATCACGGCTTTTAGACATTCCCCCTTCCATGTTGTTTTTTTTTTGTTTTTTTTTCTGGGTTTTTTTTTTTTACGCCTGACAGAGAAACCAGGTGTCGTCTCGGTCCCCGAACCTTAATATACTGTATTTTATTTTGGGTGCCGGAGGGAAAATAACTGACATCCATGTTGTGACCCAGTATTACTTCTTGGCTCAGCTGATGCTCGCTAGTTTGCTTATCTAAAAAAGGACGAGGTTGGTGGAGGCAAAATGTGATTAGGGTGTGTGTGTGTGTGTGTGTGTGTGTGTGTGTGTGTGTGTGTGTGTGTGTGTGTGTGTGTGTGTGTGTGTGTGTGTGTGTGTTCGTGTGTGTGTGTGTGTGTGTGTTCGTGTGTGTGTTCGTGTGTGTGTGCGTGCCCAGCACTCCAACTCCCACTATGTGTGGACTTGAAGACCTCAGCTCAGAGATGTAATCTGATTTGCAGCGAGGAATGGGTCGTTTCACATGACTGGTTTAAGGCAGCGCTGGCGCAAGGTCGTGCCAGTGTCCCCGTGTGTGTGTGTGTGTGTGTGTGTGTGTGTGTGTGTGTGTGTGTGTGTGTGTGTGTGTGTGTGTGTGTGTGTGTGTGTGTGTGTGTGTGTGTGTGTGTGTGTGTGTGTGCAGAAAAAACCCTGGTTTCGGTGTTGCACTCAAGAAATATGAGTATTTGTTAGTGTGTTCCACCGCTAAACGGGAGAAAATATTAGTGTTGGTGAAGGTGTTAGTATTATTCACTCGATGTTGTTGTTTGGTTTGCTTTTGTTTTGGTTTTTAACTGATTTTTTCGGGAGGCGTCACATGAAAGCAGAGGGGAGGCTCTAATTAGCGGCCGATTACACATCTGGAAAAACGCAAAGCCCAGGCACAGGTTTTTTGTTTTCCTCCTTGTGTTTACACGTCTCCCCTCCTCTATAATCAGCGCTTTATTTTGAACTAATAGACCATCAGAAATTATATCGAATAATTGAAATCATCCTTTTAAGCTGCGGCGAGGAATCAAATGCCCCTGAAAGCTCCACCTCCAGGCATTACTCGGATATGTTTATGTTTTGGTTGTTTGTTTGTTTTTTGTTTGTTGTTGTGTTTTTAGTTTGTTTTCGTCATGGATGCCATCCATCATGGGATTTCCATTGGAGAGAGCCCTTAGTCGTAGCCACTAAGTAAGTGTGTGTGTGTGTGTGTGTGTGTGTGTGTGTGTGTGTGTGTGTGTGTGTGTGTGTGTGTGTGTGTGTGTGTGGTGGATGGAATCTGTTTGTTTTACTGCATCTGTGTGTCATCTGGCCCCGTGGACCAAAAACAGCTTTTCCGTCGGGAGGATGATCAGCCGTGGTCTCTGCTTACAGCATCCCAGAAGACCAGGTTCCTTTGCAGCCATGGAATTTTAAGCACTGGTAGCACTTTTTTAACCACTACTACATGTTAAAATATCTTTAGCTATTTTAACATGTATTCTGTTTTTTGGAGGGGATTGTGACCAAAAAGTGGGTGTTTTGTGTTATATTGTCAACTTCCTATAATAATACACATTCTCCAAATCAGAGAAATAACTGAAAATAATTTAGCAATCATCGCTTTTTTATTTTCTAGGCATAAAGAACCATGGCCTCAAAGTTACAAAATGAAAGATACAGAATGCAAATACTTTGCTCAGGTACCAGTATTAACTCTATGAAATTAACTTTTAATTCAGCACACAATATGCTAATAATATCAGTGCTACACGACGATGGCAATGTAGGCTCTGTCTTCTCAGTGCAACAAGTTTAAGCAGTCCATTTATTTGGCCATTTAATGAGGAAAGGTTTCAGCTTTTTTTGCAAAATTGTAAGCGCTGGAAAATATTGTACAGATTTGTATTAATAATTGCGCAAAATTGCAATTTCCTGGAGGGATTGGTGATACTAACAAAATTATGACACATAATCCATTTGATTGCTTTAGAGACGTTTGTCATGCTTCTATGCATCAGTCATATTTTATTTATTATAAAATATAAATATGATCATAATTGAATTCAAATTCTTTTGGTTTATAGTTGACAGGTGATCTTGTATTGATGCATTGGACGGATTACAGTATCAAAGTATTTTTTTTTTTCTACAAGAATGCCTTTCGATTGTTTCCACATCTATATGTTATTGCTTTGGTGTGTGTGTGTGTGTGTGTGTGTGTGTGTGTGTGTGTGTGTGTGTGTGTGTGTGTGTGTGTGTGTGTGTGTGTGTGTGTCCGTCCGGAGTGCTCATAAGCTGGAGGAGGACACGGCGTTCAGGAAGCCGTGATCCCGGCGGGGATGCCGGCAGGGGCAGCTTTTCATAAGGTCCTAATCTCCCCACGCAGAGGGACGTCCAATGCAGCGGGAGCCCCCACCTCCTAACTAATCAAGACCCCATCAGAACCTCCGCTCAGTTCCAAGCATGACCTCATCTGGAGGCTTAGCTAGCCACATCAAGCTAGGGCCTGCTGGCGGACATGATAACTCACTTACCTCAGGACGGGATGGTAGTCTAACCAAAGAAGGGGAAGAAAAAAGGGAAATGGTAGAAGGGCTTTCACAGAAATGATACAAAGCAGGAAAAACTACCTATAGTAACAAGATATTTTACTATAAGGCGAGAGGAAAATCGTCCTCAGAAAACTCTTGGCAAGTAATATGCCGATGTTCGTCAGTTTCTTTCCCTCTCTTTCCTGTCCTATTTTTCTGGAGCTGAAACAGAGGAGGTTCTTCGGTCTAAGCTCCGCGTCACTTGGAAACAGTGCTTTGTCGCAGGGCAGCGGGTCTGGGACTGGGAAACCCAGGACCAGAGCACACCTATTATTTGTTGCGAAGGTCGGGCAAAGGGGGGAACGCGGGCCATCGTTGGTCCAGAAACCACAGCTGGTCTTGACGAGAACCTTGTCTTTTTTGATGGAAATATTCTTGGTACCTTGCCCAGTGCCTGCCCCGATCGGCTAAACTAATAAAGTGAGAGAACTTAAATTATTGCCAAGTGGTCGAATGGAAAAAGCAACTTGGAGAGATGGTATTGCGCTTGAATGAGCAGGTAGTGTCGCATTGGAGTCTTTAAATTCATAATACGAGATGTTCCCTTTTGATATACTGGAGGAATTCTTCTCCAGGGTCACAAAATGATACAGTAAAGTACAAATGCTGTTGTAAAGCTATCTCTCTGGAAAGGAAAAATTCTGGGAAAACTAGATGCACGACTTCTTTTCCAGTTGTTTTGTCATACTTGGAGACATTTTAGCTTTGGCGTACATGGAAGTTGAAGGGGATTGGAAGGCTCAGTCAAATTAAAGGACTCTACTAGCGTAAAATTGAGTTTTAGCCGTTTTGCCATTACCCCTGACTAGTTTCCTGTTGATTGCTCAGAATTCAGGTTTTGGAAAATTAGAACAATATGATAAGAAACCTACCTTAAAGGGATCCTGGTCCTGTTTGTGGTAGCACGTATTTTTTGCAAAGGTACTTAATTTTGCCATATTTTGCAATTTGTTTGAAGCAATGGCTCTCCCCCCCCTTTCAAATTGACTTGAGGTTGTTTTCTCATCATATTGTTGGAATTTTCCAAAGAAAAATGGCTACAACTGAATTCTTTAACACCGATATGGTCCTTCAAGCTTGATTCCTTGGATGTTTGGTCCATATTTAATTTGTTAGCTTGAAGCTAATTTGCTTTCCCGCCTTTAATGTCTTTCAGGTAAATCCAGGGTGAGTCTGGGGAGGCGCAGTGCTGGAACACCTCTGAAGAGCTCCAAAAAGGTAACCAATGAGTCAGTTTTCCACTTAATCCTTGACTCTTTGGAACATATGATCCCACGGCGCCATCCGACACCTACAATGACAGTCGTTAAAAGTATAAACAACCGACCTACCGTATGGAGAGTTTTGCTAATCGAGCAGAGTGGCGGTAGTAGCTCAACAAGCAGTCGGGACCTGGTCAAGAGGGCTGCGTGGCTGTTGGTCGGGGGGGTCGGCATGGTTGGCGGCGCGGTTGCCCGTGATCTCACCGTTGTTGTGGAGGTTTTTTTTCCACCTGAAACTCGAGTCATGACAGCGCGGTGAGGAATGCAGTGGCAAGATATCACTTCAAACACTGGCCTCTCTGCAAGGCGGGAGATCTGCTGCATGGATTGAATGTAGACTTTGATGGCCCACCCTCAGAGCCAGAGCCAGAGCCGTCGGTCTTCAAAAGGGACCCGTTGACGGTTATGAGCTTGGGAAGGGTCCGGGTGGGGTGGGCCGGTGGGGTGTGCATCGGTGGGAATGAGTGAACAAGTGGGAACGCGAGTGCATGCGTGTTGGTCCTCATGAGGAAGCCAGTGTTTGACCTCCCAACATCAATGGTCTATCTCTAAAGATTTCAGGCCCAGGCGTTATCTAGGCGTTTTCCCGCTGCCGTGATCCCAACTGTGGGGAGGTGGATGAGGTTGGGAGATGGGGGTGGGGGTAAGGTGGCGGTCTGCCAGCAGACAGGTAGGCTGCTGATCAGAGGGGGAGATAGGGGGGATGGTGGGGGGGTCTGCAGCTCGGCTGCAGGCTCAGGCAGAAGGCAGCATGGGGCAGGTTGGAACCTGATTCCAGGAGGCTGATGCTGCAATATCGGGCTTTCTTTGTCTAAAAGGGGTGGAGACATGGGGTGAGGGCGGGGGGATAAGAGACTTTTTCATCATTATGTCTCTAAATATAGTCTATGAATGAATAACTTCACAAAATAAAATAAATAGGTAAATACATATAATTTAAAAATATATATTTTGCTGCAGACTCCCTGAAATGCTTCCTTCCTTCCTTCCTTCCTTCCTTCCTTCCTTCCTTCCTTCCTTCCTTCCTGCCTTCCGTGGCGGGCCCCAAGGGGGGCGTGGACCCAAGTTTGGGAACCCCTGCTCTATAATATGATAAAAGTAAATAGTATGCTTTTGAATATTTAGAAAAAATTCTAAGACAGTTGCCTAATAGGTCAGTCATGTCAGTTTTGAAAGTACAGTATGAAAGATTGTTATTCCGCCTCAGTCTGTTGCTTTGAGTCCTAAATATGAATTTTAAGGCATAAAGTGAGTGTGGCTGGCTCCAAAATAATAATAAGGAGAAGATTTGTAACACTCCCCCCCCCCCCCCCCCCCCCCCCCCCCAGGGGGAAATACAGGTTAGTTGCTGTTGTTGTGAACATTTGGGGACCAAAAAAGGTTGGAGGGTGGAGTCAGGACAGTGTGTGAGGTTTCAGAGAAGCTCAGTAAGGAGGAGGAGGAGGAGGAGGAGGAGGAGGAAGAAGCTGGTGGAACGTGACTCCGGGCAGGTGAGCGCAGACAGATGGACGGATGAGATGAGACTCGCTGATGGATGACTCCCTGTCGTCTGACACGCCGCTCCCTTCCTTCCTCCCTCCCTTCTTGCTTCCTCCCGTAGGGCTTCGCTGCAGACGGGCCAGTCCCACCAGCTCAGCTCGCTGCCATGGCAACACCTCTGGGTTTGGCTGGGGAAACACCATGTCATACATGTGGGTCATTCCTGTTGCTTGGAAAGTGTGTGTGTGTGTGTGTGTGTGTGTGTGTGTGTGTGTGTGTGTGTGTGTGTGTGTGTGTGTGTGTGTGTGTGTGTGTGTGTGTGTGTGTGTGTGTGTGTGTGTGTGTGTGTGTGTGTGTGTGCTTCAGGGCTGTAGGTAGGTACATTAGGTAGATAGGTAGGTACATTAGGTATATAGGTAGGTACATTAGGTATATAGGTAGGTACATTAGGTATATAGGTAGGTACATTAGGTATATAGGTAGGTACATTAGGTAGATAGGTAGGTACATTAGGTATATAGGTAGGTACATTAGGTAGATAGGTAGGTACATTAGGTATATAGGTAGGTACATTAGGTAGATAGGTAGGTACATTAGGTATATAGGTAGGTACATTAGGTATATAGGTAGGTACATTAGGTATATAGGTAGGTACATTAGGTATATAGGTAGGTACATTAGGTAGATAGGTAGATACATTAGGTAGATAGGTAGGTACATTAGGTAGATAGGTAGATACATTAGGTAGATAGGTAGATACATTAGGTAGATAGGTAGGTACATTAGGTAGATAGGTAGGTACATTAGGTATATAGGTAGGTACATTAGGTATATAGGTAGGTACATTAGGTAGATAGGTAGATACATTAGGTAGATAGGTAGATACATTAGGTAGATAGGTAGGTACATTAGGTAGATAGGTAGGTACATTAGGTATATAGGTAGGTACATTAGGTATATAGGTAGGTACATTAGGTATATAGGTAGGTACATTAGGTATATAGGTAGGTACATTAGGTATATAGGTAGGTACATTAGGTAGATAGGTAGATACATTAGGTAGATAGGTAGATACATTAGGTAGATAGGTAGATACATTAGGTAGATAGGTAGGTACATTAGGTAGATAGGTAGGTACATTAGGTATATAGGTAGGTACATTAGGTATATAGGTAGGTACATTAGGTATATAGGTAGGTACATTAGGTATATAGGTAGGTACATTAGGTAGATAGGTAGATACATTAGGTAGATAGGTAGATACATTAGGTAGATAGGTAGGTACATTAGGTAGATAGGTAGGTACATTAGGTATATAGGTAGGTACATTAGGTCGATAGGTAGGTACATTAGGTGTATAGGTAGGTACATTAGGTCGATAGGTAGGTACATTAGGTAGGTAGGTAGATACATTTGGTAGGTAGCTAGGTATGTTAGGTAGATAGGTAGGTACATTAGGTAGGTAGGTAGATACATTTGGTAGGTAGCTAGGTATGTTAGGTAGATAGGTAGGTACATTAGGTAGGTAGGTAGATACATTTGGTAGGTAGCTAGGTATGTTAGGTAGATAGGTAGGTACATTAGGTAGGTAGGTAGATACATTTGGTAGGTAGCTAGGTATGTTAGGTAGATAGGTAGGTACATTAGGTAGGTAGGTAGGTAGGTAGGTAGATACACTCAGTAGATAGGTATGTATATATGTATAGGTATATGAAAATGTATATGAAAATTAAGTATGCCATATATAGATAGATAGATAGATAGATATCTACAGTATATATACACAATCTGTAAACATACTATGTAGATGTATGATGTGATGCTATTATTCTATTTGTGAGTTGGAGGAAAATCAAACGTCTACAACACTTTCATCCCGGAATGATATATATTATTATTATTATATATTGTTGTTTTGGAAATAGGATGATTTCCCCCTCTCTGTTGTACTGTATATATGCCCTCGACAGCGGCGGTTCTCCACCCTTTGAATGCTCCTTTCTTTAATCATTTCAGTCAGACGTTCAACGTGTTTGATCTAACTTTTTGTCTTTGTTTTTTGTTATTTTTCCTTCCTTCTCTGAATGCCAGCCAACTATTTGTGTTTTCTCGCTGGAACAGCGTAGCTCAGAGGGAACGGAGAGCCATGTTCTGGTACTGGTTTGGTATCGTAGCGTGGCTCCCAGGGCTGGTGGTTCTACATCCTTGATGTAATGTGATAATTGTGTGCGGCAAACGGGGTCCCGGACGGTTCATCTGCAAACCTTTTTGACCTCATTTTGGAGTTTCTCAAGCAGCCGCCGTATGGAAAAGCTCTGCCCAGGCGGTCGGCTTGGTTAATAACTTGATTAGTTTAGCCTGTTAAAGGGATTTGGGGTTTGGATTTGAGATGATTTGAAAATGTTTTTGAGAAAAAAAATTGTGGTTTGGTTTTTCAAATATCAGTCCTTGCTTTATAGATACATATATTCGGATAAATTAACTACAAGGCATATGTCGACCATAAGGGAAAAACACTTATTTTCGATCATCGGGAGTCGACACGTAATTGGCGTTAGAATCTTTTCAATTTATTCGGCATTGAGAGAACAGCTTCAGCCAACTGCCGCCCAAATGGGGCAATCGTGACCGCGTTCCCCAACGCCTAGCAGTGCCATCAACTGAAAAGATTTAGAAGATTTCGATTTAAATTAACCTCAGAAGATTTAATTTGGTGCCACGGCCTCGGAATTGCGCAACCGCAACATAGATGGGGCAGTCGTAACTGCCCCGTTGGCTGTTGGCCAAAGCTATTCTCTCAATACTGGATCAATTTAACGGATACTGGTGCTAATCACTGTATACTGTTATTGAGGTTCAAGTTGTGCCTGAGCTGAGTCACTCATTAGTTAACTTTGTTTTTGGGGTTTCAGGGAGTGGACGAAGCCAGAGTCCCAGAGCTTGGATCTCGGATCAGCAGATGTCCGTCCAGTCCTGGCAGGACTTCTGACGCCGCCGGCTCAGTCCCTAGAAAACCTCAGCATCTGAAGCCAACAGCTCCAACAGCCCCAGTAGGATGGGACTCAAAGAAGCCGCCGGACCGTAGTGGGGTGCGCTCCCCTACATGGAAATGCAACAAGTCTTCAAAAGGTGCATTCTGGGAAATCAACTTTGGGTGCGTCAAGATTAGCCAACGGTTTTAAATGTCACTTTAATGGGTTTTTGGCCGTTTATAGAAAACAAGCTTGGTAGCATCCACATCAATTCCAGTTCATTTGCTTGAAATAATTCAATGTCAGATTTGGATGATTAGCCCTGCCAAGGTAGCTTATGAATGTTTGATTTATTGCTCCATAACTATATGAACATCAGTGCTACATCAGCGTGTCTAGAGTGAGCAGAATTGACGGCAGGATAGGATTTTATCCAAACTGCAGCCTGTTTGTTCTGTCATGCCACCTTCTAAATCCATCAGACCGAGAAGTGACACAGTGATTGAAATGGAGCATTTATTTGAGGTCTTCTTTGACAGTCTGTGGTTATGTCGGTTGTCATCGTTGCTGTCATTCGGGGTCGTTCAATTCAATCTGCTAAACGACAAAACCTCTCCGATCACACTGTCATTGGCACTGTCTGCAGCCGCCGAGACAATGAACAATTGCAAATCAAATGATCTGAATGGTTGTTTTCATGTACCTTTTTATTGAGAGAATGGAGCAGGAATACAACAGTTCAATTTTGAAATTCACAATTCACAACATACAAAGGGAACAAACCAGAATGTACGAAAGTACAGAACCTTAAAAACTGGAATAAACTGTGCTGTCCAATATACATACATCTTTGTCAATGTTAAAAATAATAAATAAATACAATAAAGCATTGGTGTGAATTGTGGTATTTAAAGTAATAATCTTCAACATATTGATTGTATTGGTATTGATCGTGAATCAGTTTTTAAAATAGTGTGAATTTCGATGTGGATTTGCGCTTCATATTTAAATTTCCGAGGCGAGATGACGGCATGGCTTCATGGAAAAACAAACATTATTTATGTCTGGCCAGCTCTAACGGGGAAGTGCTAAATGTCAGAGTCTGGGTCAGCGCAGGAAGAACTTGGCCACAAACATCCCCAGACCTTCACCTTTCTGTTGAAAAACAAAAACAAAAAAAAACATTCCGTCAAACATCACTCCGTCCACGCAAAAATATATTTTTGGTGCCTAGTTAAAAAAAAAAATAAATGAATAAAAGCTGCTTCCTATTCCTTCACCAAATAGGTCAAGCTTTGTCAGAATTTTTCAAATTCCACGCTGACTTCCCATTCAACTGTCTTTCACTGTCGCTCTCCACTGGTCCTCCGCAGGGTCTAGAGGACTCGGGTCCCTTAGGAGGGGGTTGGCATGGGGGTCTGAGTGATGAGCTTCGGGGGGGTACTGGATCGGAGGTGGTGGTGGTGGTGGTGGCAGGGGTGGCAATTATTCCTGGAGGGGTTCCTCATTGTGGCCTTTCTCTCGGGGAATAAAACAAAGAGGACAAGGCCAGACTCCATCGCACTCCGCTCTAAGCCCCTTTTCTTCGGGCGCCTGACAACTTTCTGACAACTTCTTCAAAAAGCGTTTCGAGGGATCATATTAGGGGTTGAATTTGCGGGGGATGCGAGGTCATCGCCTTCTGAAGGGGGGAGGCGGGAAGGGGGGAGGCGGGGGGGCTTTTGCTGGTTTTTGTGACATCTTTATGGCCCTGCCTACGGTCAACAACATTAGCATGTCCACAATGCACTCCTACCCTGCTTGCCTACACCCCCTTACGCCCCCACCGCCCCTCCACCCTCACGCTATTTCTCACTCACACACACACACACACACACACACACACACCCACACACACCCACACACCAACACACAACAACTCGGGAGGGGGGGGGGAAATGACCTCTCCGCAGCTCTCAATTCACCGCGCTTCTATAGCCTTGAATGGAGCTGTGCAACAAAAGGTGACATAATTTTCTCAGGGTTTGATTGGCCCCCCTCTCCATGCCACGGGATGACATCATGCAACCAACCCCGCACGCACACACGCGCACACACACACACACACACACACACACACACACACACACACACACACACACACACACACACACACACACACACACACACACACACACACACACACACACACACACTCCCCCTCACCCACCCCCCCCCCCCCCCCCCAACCCTCTTGGATGCGGTGTTGCCCCGGGCAACAGAACCTAGACCCGGGGCCGGAGGAAGGGCTGGACTTGGCAGCGTATGGGCGCTTGGCGGGTCGTAATGAGCTCGGAGCTCAGCGTTGTTCTTGTGTTTGTGGTAAACAATCTTAGAAAATGATAGGGGGGGGTGGAGATGTGAGATGAAGGGGGTGGGCGAGGCACAGCGACTTCATCACGCCGGCGGCTTCCACTTCCAAACCGCCTCGTCCTTATGCATGTTCTGTGGTGAGAGGGGGGAAAAAAAAAACAGTTGTCAGAACCCCCCCCCCCCCCCCCCCCCCGCCAAAAAAAATTGTTTCTTTTAAAGTTTGGAGACATTCATGGGCAACGTGACGAAGGAGCCGGTGTGCCGGTCGCGCTTGTGATTCTCACTTTCTCTTTGGGTGAAGCAGATATGAGGCTCTGTGTGTGTGTGTGTGTGTGTGTGTGTGTGTGTGTGTGTGTGGAACTTCAATTTCTCGAAATGTACTCTTTGAGGGAAACAACGTATTTCCTCTTGACCTTTCTCCAGCCCTTCGACATTATTCGATAGCAATCAGGGGACTGAGTCGGCAATCACTATGTCCAATGTTCAGTGGAACAGTGGAAGTTTTGAGATTCTCCGTACAGTTCTTGGGACTTTCGATGTCTGTTGTTACAGTAAAATCCATGAAGCCCTTAATTACATTTTTATTTCCAGTTGAAATGGAAAGTGGAAAAAGCCGCAATGTCTATGTAAATAGCGAGTTTTCCTGTTTACCAAAAGCTTTCATTCGCGTGTGTTTGTGTGTGTCGACCGTTTGAGCGAGGGCTGTATTTTGGGGTGTTCCTCCACTGGCTCATGACGTCAAAAAAGAAAAACACTCCGGGTTCTCCCTGAACATCTCCCCTGGCCAAAAGAGTCGCTTACTGGCTCGCTCGGCTTCGCCGGGCTCCAACGATACAACCTCCGACCCCGACTAATACACGGCGCTTTTTTTTTTTTTTTTTTTTGGTGCTGGTCCTCGTCCAGGACCATTACAGACACGTACGTTTGAGCATCACACGCAGACAAATGGCCGTTTCCCCCTCGGAATACTCGTTAATGAGGATAATTGGAAGTGAGGTTGACGCGCGGCCCCGGGCCAAACCTCGCCGGTTCCAAACACTTCAGCACCGCACAGACGACTCTAGCCGCACTCCAAACCATTTCCTCAAATTGGAGCTGCAATCCTAAGGAAAAATGACACAATTACCACTTGGTCTTGGAACAACGCCGCGCTTCAAGTGCTACATTAAATAGTGTGTAAAAAGAGGCAGTATGTGACGCAGGACGGGCGACGAGATTCCAAACAAACAAGGGGTCGGGGAGAAAGGCCTTCTCCCTTGTGCCTGAAGCGACTATAAACGTTTAAAGTCCCGGTCTTTAGTCCGTCGTGGACCCGGAGGGGGCCGACAGGAGTCGTTCCCAAGCCGACAGAGCCCCCTGTCCTCAGGATGCCTGTGTCTGAACATCCTCCTCCGCTCATATCCATCCATCCTTCCCTCCGGCTCGGGGTGTGTGTTGCGCGGGACCTCAATCTTCCTGGACCGGCGGAGCGTCATCGGCCCTCGCTCGGTCCCGCCAGCTCGGATGAGCGCTGACGGCGCTATCCGATACGTTCTGGCAGGGGCGAGGGACGAGTGGGCGTACTGGGAGAGCGACGCTGGCCCGCTCGGCCGTGACTCTCGCCCGGAGAGACGGTGGGAATCGGCGCCTTTTTTCGCTCGCTTTTTCGCCGTTTTCCACAGATGCGCTCCAAACTGTTTTCCAAGAGGACCTTTTCTGTCTGTCTGTCTCGCTCTCGCGCGCTCTCTCTCTCTCTCTCTCTCTCTCTCTCTCTCTCTCTCTCTCTCTCTCTCTCTCTCTCTCTCTCTCTCTCTCATGTGCGTGTGCGTCGGATTTATCTCTGGGGGAAAATAGATCCTCGAGGTAATCAATAGATTCCCCGGATCATTCGAGTTCACAAGAGAAAATAACTGATTGTATTCTAATGGAAATGCTAATATTTGATCCGCAAGACAAGACGAGACAATATCTCAGCGGCTATAGACATGGACCTGACTAACCACATTGCCAGGTGCCTCCTAAATCCGCTCTTGTCGACAGCTATGACAACTTTTTGAGGTCGGCAGCGATGAGGCCATCGGAACGTGAGCGTGCGTGCGTACGTACTGTACGCTTTTTAAACACTTCCGACCTCCCCCCTCACCCGCTCTCTCCGTGTCTCTCTGCTTCTCTTGTCTCTCCCTCCCTTAATCCTCTTTTGAGAAATGGAAAGGGGGAGACGAGGGAGTTGGAATGGGAGGCGGAGGACGAGGTTGAGTAGGGGCGTAGGAGGGGGACGGGAGGGGCGGGGGGGGGGGGGGGTGGGGGGGGCAACTAAACAGGCCAAAGGCTCCGCTGACATCCATGGGAATCTGCAGATTCCATTCAGCGGTAATTATCAGCATCAATACGGAGAGGCAGCGGCAGGCGAGGGGGGAGGGGGGCGTGTGGGAGAGTTTGGGGTGCTTGGTGTGTGTCTGTGTGTGTGTGTGTGTGTGTGTGTGTGTGGAGAGATAATGGGGCGTACCAGACGGCGTACCCGTAGAACCAGAAGAGCTCACGGGTTAGAAAGGTGCCGGGGGGGGCCGGCGGTGGGGGGAGTCCGTCGTTTTCGAGGACGAGGAAACTCCATCGGGACGCGTTTCATTCGCAGCCCCGACGACTTGCTTCCCAAACGGGGTCCCGGCTTTGGTTCTTGAGTTAATCGAGTGATTTAAACCTTGTGAAATGACACGAGCTAACGAGCGAGGACGGGGGTAAAAAAAAAAAAGGGAAAAAAAAGGGAGAAAGCGTCCGCGCCCACGTCCCCGCCACGCTAAGCTCTCCGTCTCGATCCCGGGGCCATCCATCACTCTGGACGGGCGGTTCACTCCTAGGCTCAGAATTCCGTCGCAGGGACCACCTCAAACGCTCCGGGTCGTCCCCGCTGAGCGGGAACGTCGCTCGCGGGCCGTCAACGCCCCGCTTCGAACCGCCGCTGGCTTGCCGCGGAGCCAATTCTGTCCAAAGGGGGGGGAAATTATGACGAATGATCTTCACCCCCCCCCCCAAAATATAAAAAATGTTCCAGTAGAGGGTGACTCAACGCAGCAGCTTTAGTGGGTTGACCTTTACCGGTTGGCAAAAAATGAACGGATCAAAAACTATTATAAATGGAAGAACCTGCGAGTTTAAGGAACCCGACAGTTTCTTGAGGAACCTGGAGGTTTGACCTTGGCGATTGGGCGAAAACGGAGATAAATTTTCCCCGACAGGATCGCTCCATCGCACTCTGGCTCCTTCTTCCGATGGAAGTCGGAGTCAAAGGTCAGAGCGGCGATGGGGGTCCGGGTTAAAAGGTCGATTCGCGAGTTGGAATTTTACCGTTGGGGGAGAAAACATGAGCGACGAGTGTCTCGCTGACCTCGAATTTGATTCCTCAAATTCCTGTGCAATCCTATGTGCCGGAGAGAAAAGTATTTTTGCCAGTATTGCCCATTTCCAAAGTGGTTAACCCCCACCCGCCCCCGCCCCCGTCTGTTCTTACGTAATGAAGTCTCCCTCCCTGAACATTCCCTGCAACGCCGGGCCCCCCATCCAGATCGCTATCATACAGTCAATAAGGAAAGGAGCCAGAGAGTCCTGCAGGTGGGGCCTCGCCTGCAGCGCCGCCTCAACGCTCGCTCGCAGCATTTCACGTTTGGGGAGAACACGTCGACCGCCCGTTCACCAGGAGTCAGGAACGGCTCGAGCCGGCGAAGATTGGATCAACCGGCCCCGAAAATTGAATTCTAAAATTTTCCCGCAAAAGTCAAGGGTTCGCTCATTGCGCCGATGATATCTCATCCGGCGAATACCGGGGGGGAGTGTTTGTCCCGTGGATTTCGACGAACGCCACCACGTATGGAATGATTTTTATCTGGTCTTTTCAGTGAGCTGGCGCACGGTTCTACCGCTTTGTGATTACGAGGAGGGATAGCTTAGGCTCTGATGCTATCATAGTCACTTTGTGTTGAGCGACCCGCAGGCGTTATGTCTATCTCCGGTACGTGGTCTTACCCTCTTGTTTATAGGGGGGAGGTTGCTGTACATTTTCTGGCTTGCATACAATGCGGGATTCCTATCGGTCAGGGAACCGACCGACCTCTTGACCCAGTCCGCGCAAAGTTCCTTTTTACACGCAGGACTTGAATTTCTTGGGCTGATGCGTAGAGTTGCCGGAGGGGTGAGGAACAAGACGACTATCCGTCACAAGCGTTGCTTGGACATGGGGTTGTCTGTCATTGATGTGTGCAGCCGAGATTTTGAACCTCGAAAAAGTTTGAATTCTAAAAACTTGGGGCTTCTGTCATTTTGTAAACCACGGCTCAACTGTTCATTCGTGAACCGTGCGTATATGCGCCCATGTCCAGGGGCCCCGGCCCACCCCGGTGGGCTGGCGAAGGCCTGCCACTCGAACTGGTCGATAATCATCGGTTTGAAGATAGTGAAACGGTGTTTACACAGTCAGCCAGGCACCCTCCACTCCCTCCCCAGTCCTATTTCGCACATATGTAAACCAGGAACTGTTGGGCAACAATATTTGCACAAAGCCAAGGCCATAACAGAGCTACGGAAAGAATCGACCGCAGCCACTCTTTTTCTCACCTCCTGCAAAAAGACCATGGTACTTTTCTGATTATACAGCCTCGAAAGTATTTAAAATAGCATTTCTTTATATACTGTGTGTGTGTGTGTGTGTGTGTGTGTGTGTGTGTGTGTGTGTGTGTGTGTGTGTGTGTGTGTGTGCACTGTATATCCCAACCGCTACCAACACCAAACTGCGGTTTAATGCTGCTAATAAAAATCTTATTTAAAGGTATTTGATATGGGGTTAAAAACTTGGGGTCATTCTGTGGCCATATCGCAGAGTCCGGTGTTGTTGTTTTTTTAATCTACAAATAGAGAATGATGATGAAAAAAAAAAAAAATGTGCCGAGTCAGGGTTTTACAGTCACTTCAAGTGTTTGTATTTCAAAGGCTGCTTTGTCTTCCTGTCTTCCATCCTGCTTGAAATTTAGCCCAGAAAGTCGACGCCGTGTGATGTTTATCAGCAGTCTCTGCCAGCGATTCAAACTCCTGTTGCTTCTTCGAAAGCTCCATGATCACCGCTCGTACGGTAACGCTCGTCTTTTATCCCCGAGCTGACACAAAGCTTTGTAGTGCAAAGCTCTCCAATTACAATTGAATGTAAGTAAAGAAGGACAGGAAGATTAGATAATTTAAATATTTCTAATAAAAAGCGCTCAGCTGTTTTCTTTCTCCGTCAAAGGTATTATGTTTCAAATCTTTTCAGCAGTGTAGGAAAATGTGATATGAATAAGGAAAATCTTATTTACATGAAACATACACCCATTGGGCACAGCATTAAAACCACTGACAAGTGAAGTGAATAACATTGATCATCTTGTACCAATGGCACCTGTCAAGCGGTGGCATAAATTAGCCAGCAAGTGAACAGTCAGTTCTTGAAGTTGATGTGTGGGAAGCAGGACAAATGGGCAAGTGTAAGGATCTAAGCGACTTTGACATGGACTAAATTATGATGGCTAGACGACTGGGTCACAAGTCTTGTGGTTTGTTCCCAGTATGCAGTAGTTAGCACCTACCAAAAGTGGTCCAAGGAAGGACAACCGGTGAACCGGCAACAGGGTGATGGGCGCCCAAGGCTCATTGAAGCACCTGGGGAGTGAAGTCTAGCCCGTCTGGTCTGATCCCACAGAAGAGCTGCTGTAACAAAATGCTGAAAAAGTGAATGCTGCTATGATAGAAAGGCGTCAGAACACACAGTGCATCACAGCTTGCTACGTATGGGGCTGCGTAGCCACAGACCGGTCAGAGTGTCCATGTTGACCCCTGTCCACCGCCGAAAGCACCTACAATGGACACGTGAGCATCAGAACTGGACCATGGAGCAATAGAAGAAGGTGCCTGGTCTGATGAATCACGTTTTCTTCTACATCATGTGGATGGTCGGGGTTAGGGTCCGATGGAGCATCTGTGGGATGTGCTGGAACAACAAGCCCGATCCATGGGGGCCCCACCTCGCAACTTCCAGGACTTAAAGGATCTGCTGCTAACGTCTTGGTGCCAGATACCACAGGACACCTTCAGAGGTCTTGTGGAGTCCGTGCCTCCACGGGTCAGAGCTGTTTTGGCAGCACAGGTACGATATTAGTGGTTATTAGTGGTGGTTTTAATGTTGTGGCCGATCGGTGTGTATATAGAAAACTACCACTTTTAACTTCTCTGTTTTTTGGTGATTCTCACTAACCCTAACCCTAACCCAAATGTGGAAGTGAAAAATCTGCTTTTAGCTACAGAAAGAAGTATACTGTATGAAAATGAATGACACACATTATAAGAAATTGAAATAACAATATTTAAAACTATTTAAATCTGTTGAGAGTTAAGTATTTAACCCCCAGCTGCAGATCTTGACCTCGACTCAAAACACCTCGCGTGGATGCTAATTTAGAAACTCATCAAATTGAATCATGACAGATGTGGTGTGTATATCCATAACAATTGCATTTCCATATTGTGAGCCCGGTGCGTTTAAACAGTAAAAGCTGGACCCGACTCAGCAATTCCATTTGCTAAAACAACACAGTTATTGCACCGAACCTGTTCCCCCGAGTCGAGTTCTCTTTCACTGTACTTAGAAAGGAGAATGGATTGAGATCGGAGCGAATTTGTCTTTGGATGTTATTGCACTGGATATTGTCCGGACGGTGTCCAAGTTCTCTTCTGAAGGCAGTGTCCTTTAGTTATGATAAGTAAGACATCATGACCAGCTGGAGTGGACAGTAGGCGTTAGATCAGCCACGCTGGATCTTGCCAAAAAAGGGAGAGAAATCTAGATTTAAAGCATTTATTCACGTCCAAGATCTGGAACCTATGAGTATAAATGATTTGTATACTTTGTTCGTATGCAGAGACACGTTTTTGGGACTTTTTCATGCCTGTACGAGCACGCATGGAGTGTCGACGGTGAGTCTTGTTTAAGGGTGGGTGACTTTGCGTGAGTCACCCAGCCTTTGCGTTTTCAGTCAAAACTATGCAACATTTTCCAGCGGCTGGTCTTTGTCTCTAGAGGCGCACTTGTGTTTGGGAGAATGTTTAGGGGTTTGCGTGTCTACAAACGCCTTCTGGAAACCGGACCGCTGGACTGGTTTGCCAAGGTGCTGCCTGCGACATGCTTCTAGATTGGCTGTGCGTTGGGTCCATGCTGGCACGGACCCATTAGTTCCATAGATATTTTTTTCAGCTTGAGAACATGCAGGAGCTCTTGGTAAGGTTGTTATTGTGCTGCTTTTGGGTGTGTTTACAGGCAACTCTTAGTTTCTCACTGAGGTAATTCAGTACTTTCAATGCGTGAGGTTATTTGTACCACGTCCTTAAAAGAATTGCCCTGTTGAAAACCCCTGAGAATGGCCGCAGGTGAACGATCCCATCTCAGCCCAATTTGAACCACATTGTCAGTTTTGCAATGTAATGTAACTCAGCACCTGTGGGTACCCACTCCTTTTTTTTCACATCAAACATAATAGGAATATCTTGTGGTCTGGTTGGAAATCACAATTAACATAGGCCGTTACTACAGATAAACTCTAATTTTCTGTGTAATTTTCTCCGCTGTGAGAAAGCCGGACAGTCATTGTTCGCTTTATTCCAATCTATCCCACGGTTTGCATGACTCACACTCACCTCTTGGAGACAATGCCACCAGGCTTAATTCTAATTCAATCTCATGACACTACCTTGCCCCTGTTTTGCATAGACTGAGAATCCGACAACTCAATGGCCCTCCAGACATGTCGGGTTGCTTCTGCCTCTTTGGGTAACCATTCTCACATTTCTCTCTCCTCAGTTCGGCCCCTCTTCTCTTCTTGAATAAAGCACCTGGGAGCTCCCAGAGGGAAACAACATATAAAGAGACGGTGAGAGAATGGGAGCGAGGGGGCAAGAGGGAAACATATCCATCGCATTCAAATGGCGATGTGATAGCGACGTTTAGCGAAAATTGGGTGCCCGGATTGCCACTTTGGCTGAGAGGGCTCGTCCTCCTCCCACCAAACGCTCCTCCATTTTCATCTTCTCCACCCAGAAAGCCAAGTGGGCCCAAGAAATAACAGGCTAAGCTGTTGTTTAAATGTTTGCACCCTTCCACCCGTGCTAGATTTTCTCAGCAAGCCTGTTGAAACGCACAATTACTCACTGGATAATGAGTGTAAAGCTGTGGCTGCATTTGGAAGCATTGGAGTCCTGGTGATGGCCATAATGAGGGCGCGGCGTCGGGGTTACTCAGAGGTTAGAGCTGGAGGAGCCATACTTTACAGCCACCATGAGCCCACTTTGCTATCAAACCACAACCTTGTGCTGAATGCACAAAATAGTTCAATTAAAACCATCAGAATTTTAATTGATTATTTAGAGTTGTTTTTTGAGCCGACAAATGCGATAGTGTTCCAATACCTAAATCTGCTAAAGAGTGAATTTGGGCAAAGTTGAAAATGGCCTAACCGCTTCCTTTCATCTGTCTTTGCATGTCGAAATGGCCATGTTCTAAAGAACTACCTCATATAATTTATTAAATTTAGCAAATTACTTTGGCAATTTGGGAGTTCCACGTATGTTAAATTCCTCCTGAGTCCTAAGCTAAACACCTAAAATCTAAATCCAAAGAGCTTGCTGTGATTGATACCAAAGGCCGAGTGAGAAATGGATGGATGGGAGTTAAAGAGCACCTTGGGATCGGCGCACATCCTGTCAGCTGAGCACTCCGGCTACCTCTCCCTCCATCCTCTCCCTCCACCCCGCCCCTCGCCTCCCTCTCTCCGTTTAACAGCTGGCGCTCGGAAGTCCGTGCGGAGAGATCCGCGGGTCGGAGGACACCCTCCTCGGGGTCTCCAGCTGAATCGGGGCTTGGCCTGGAATGGCACTCTGGGGTTAGCTGACCTCTTGACCTGCGAGTTAGCCTCTCAGCTTCATCCATCCCCAGAGCCATTTGCAGGGCCATACTGAACGCATTAACCCACTGACCCCGCTCTCCCGCTTATTGATACATTTGACACTTCATCCTCGCTCTGCAATAACAATAATGTGCATCTACTCGCACAACATTCTGGTTATGAACCATAATCTGGTTGAGACCTTGTGCAGGATAGGCTTTTTTACATGGAATATGAAAGTAATATAAATAAATGTGGTTTCTAGATATCCCTGTGTAACTGTTTACAGATTAGATGCTTTGAATTCCATGCAGGGCTGTGGAATATGAACAAAATCAAATTCCATAGTATTTTTTAAGAATACCGTGATATCAATAATTCACTGATACTTTGGGGATGACTATTGGTGCTTTCATGAGATATTTAGATAATTTACTTCATATTAATCCACCCTTTAAGAGTGCATACACATATCAAGATTCAAGGAGTCTTCCAGGGCTAAGTGTCTTCCAGGCTAGGGGGTATTCCAAGCTAGGGGGTCCTCCAGGCTAGGGGTCTTGTAGGGCTAGGAGTCTTCCAGGAAAGAAGGTCATCCAGGCTAGGTATGTTCCAGGGCTAGGTGTCTTCCAGGGTTAGGGGTCTTTCATGGCTAGGAGTCTTCCAGACGAGGTATCTTCAGGGTTAGAGGTCTTCCAGGGCTAGGGGTCTTCCAGGGTTAGGGGTATCCCAGGCTAGGGGTCTTCCAGGCTAGGTATCTCCCAGGGTTAGGGGTCTGCCAGGCTAGGGGGTCTTGTAGGCTTTTTTTTTTAGAGGTTGGAGTTGAGCGGACAGGGGGGTAGTTCAGGACACAGTCGGTCCAAGTGAACTTCCTGAAAAGGCGGCTTAGCGTCTGCACAACCAGACTCTTTACAGCTTTAGCCGTTTAGCGTTTAGCGGTGGCTAATGAAGACTGGAGGCTGAGCGGCCCCGGCCTGCAGACCGAGGGGCTGCCAGCCCGGTCAGGTGGAAGGCTCAGTCCTGGGTAACTGCCACGGGGTAGCACCGCTCCTCCCTGATCCCCCCCAGCATGCAGAGGACTTAGGGCCAAAGCCGGGGATTATCCCTGCTGCACTTCCACCACCTACAGCACACCACCCACCTCCACCTCCAACACACCACCACCCTCCAACACACCACTACCACTTCCAACACACCACCCACCTCCAACACGCCACCACCCACCACCTCCCAGCATCATGCACACCAAATGCCCTGCCTCCTACCACACACCTGCATGACAGCAGCCCAGCGGTCACACAGATTGCTGTAAAGCATGTGCCCGCCCGCCACACACACACACACACACACACACACACACACACACACACACACACACACACACACACACACACACACACACACACAGACAACTAGCACAGATGCACTTTTAAACACAAATAAATAAATACACACTTGCTAACCTGTATTGATTAACACAAACACACACATTCAAAAATACAGGCACAAACAGATAGACACTTACACATGAACACACTGTAGACAGATGTACAAACTCAAAAAGATTAACACACAAACACAAAGATAGACACTGATCCGCTGACAGGTGAAGTAAATAACATCGCTCCTCTCGTTCCGATGGCACCTGTCAAGGGGGGAGGGGGATATATCAGGCAGCAAGTGAACAGTCAGTTCTTGAAGTTGATGTGTTAGAAGCAGGAAAAATGCATTAAAAAAAGCATAAGGATCTGACCGATTTTGACAAGGACCAAATGTAACCAAACATGGTCCAATAAGGACAACCGGTGAAGCAGTGACAGGGTCATGGGCGCCCAAGGCTCATTGATGCGCGTGGGGAGCGAAGTCTAACCCGTCTGGTCTGATTCCACAGAAGAGCTGCTGTTGTATCAATTGTTGAAAAAGTTAATGCTGCTATGATAGAAAGGTGTCATGTGGATGGCTGGGCTTAGGGTCCGATCTGATGGAGCATCTGTGGGATGTGCTGGAACAACAAGCCCGATCCATGGGGGCCCCATCTCCCAACTTCCGGGACTTAAAGGATCTGCTGCTAACGTCTTGGTGCCAGATACCACAGGACGCCTTCAGAGGTCTTGCGGAGACCATGCCTCCACGGGTCAGAGCTGTTTTGGCAGCAGGATGGGGAGCTGCGCAATATTAGTGGTTATTAGTGGTGGGTTTTAATGTTGTGGCCGATCAGTGTTTATAGATAACACACACACATAAGTTTACACGCACACAAACATTTATGGTATAAACAACAAAATATATATATATATATATATATATATATATATATATATATATTTATTTATTTATTTTAAAAAACTGCTATATTACAGGTACACATAAACGTTGAGCACAAGTTCACTCCAAGCCAAACAGCTTCTAAAATGAATTGCTGTTTGCCAAAGGCACATCAGCGTAACAGTGGCTCGGTGTCGTCAAGGTTCTGAAACTTCCTGTTTTTCATGTTTTCTCTTGTTCTTTCAACACATCAGCAGCTAATCCCTCTCCTTCAATCAACACTCGCTATCTCATCCTGTCTGCTGCATTCAGTACAATAAACAAGTGATAGAACATTAAAGCAGGTTAAAATTAATTATAATTTGTCACGCACAAAAAAACGTACTTACTTATACATACTACTTAAAATAGACATAGTTGATGCATCTATATCACATATATATCATAGTTTTTAAAATTGAAGCATTTTCTTTAAAGTTGATCCAATGACTCATCCTGATCCTTGATCTGTCTTTCTGACTCATTGTTGTTATTTACTTTTTATCATTAATTGGCTCTGGGGAGAAAATTGTGTGTTTGGTGAAGCTTCGTTAGGTCTTCTTTTGGGGGAGGAGATAACGGGGGTCTCCATGGACCTGGACGGGGTTCAGCGTGGACCTGGACCTCCTCTGAACTGGGACCTCCTCTGAACCACCTCTGGATATTGACCTCATCTGGACCTGGACCTCCTCTGAACCCCCTATAGACCTGGACCTCCTCTGGACATGGACCTCCTCTGCACCTCCTCTACACCTCATCTGGACCCGCACCTCCTCTGGACCTCCTTTGCACCTCCTCTACATCTCCTCTGGAGGTGGACCTCCTCTGCACCCCCTCTGGACCTGGACCTCCTCTGCTCCTCCTCTGAACCCCCTCTGGATCTGGACCTCCTCTGCGCCTCCTCTGGACCCCACTCTGGACCCCCCCTAGACCTGGACCTCCACTCCATGGGGTTCCTCTCCACAGGAGCCGCCTTTAAAACACAGCTAGAGTTTCATTTCCTCATAACTCATGTCCTGCTGTGCGCTCTCTCTCTCTCTCTCTCTGTTCTCCTGTTCTCTCTGTTCTCTCTGTTCTCTCTCTCTCTCTCTCTCTCTCTCTCTCTCTCTCTCTCTCTCTCTCTCTCTCTCTCTCTGTTCTCCTGGTCTCTCTCTCTCTCTCTCTCTCTCTCTCTCTCTCTCTCTCTCTCTCTCTCTCGCTCTCTGCTACCCCCTCTTCTCATTTTCTCTCTCTCCCTTTTCTCTCCTTTTCTTCCCTCTCTCTTCCTCTCCTATCTCTCTCTCCATTTTCAATGCTTTATTAACATGGGAGACATGTTTACGTTGCCAAAGCAAATTTAAAACAGAAAATAACAAATATAACAGAAAATATGTAACAAAAAATTGTAAATCTTGCAAGCAAAAAAAACAAAATTGAAGAAATAAAAAAGAAAAATATAACTATATAGTGTGTGTGTGTGTGTGTGTGTGTGTGTGTGTGTGTGTGTGTGTGTGTGTGTGTGTGTGTGTGTGTGTGTGTGTGTGTGTGTGTGTGTGTGTGTGTGTAAATACGGATAAGGCTTCTAATAAAATTGAAAAATGTAATCATAAAAAACATGTAGATTTATAAATACAAATAAGGATATAGACTAGAATAAGGGCAGAAATGTGGAGACATTGCACTTCAAAAAATTTAACATATATAACATAATATACTGCAAATAAAACATATACTGTACATATAGGTAAAGATAATCTAAAATATTTTTTAGTTAGTAAAGTTCTCTTATTCAAACACACGCTCTCCACACGCAGACATACGGTACATACAGTACACACCCATACACACCAACGCCTCAGCGTGCTGGCATCCCATCATGATGTCATTCGTGGGAGCAGCGTGGTGACGTGACGGCGGCGGCAGGTGGAAGAACAACAGGACGTCTCACTGTGGAATCGGGTGATATCACTCTGCCTACACAGCGAGGGGCACTCTAAGATCCAGGAGCTGCATTCAGAAGTTGAATGAATGAGCGAGCTTGTCATGCCGGTATATGTAGAGGTTGTATTGGGGTTTTGGGGAAGGCGGCGTTTTTTAATCTATCTGTCTTGAGTAAAGGGAGAGATTGTGTAAATGTGAGATTGGCCGTATAGGAGATGAGGTGTAAAACAAACAAACATCAGTTTCTCCATGCAAAGCGAGGTACACATAAGATAGTGAAGCCAATTGTGGGCCCGATTCCCCCCTTCCAACCATCATGAAAAGAAAAGGGAAAAATTAAATCCAGCCCTACCACTGCAGTGGCATGCCAGGTGTGGTTTAAAAGAGCGCTCACATTCTAAATAGAGTAAAATCAAAAACATTGTTTTTTTTACTTTATCCTAGAACAAATCCAAACACATTTTTTGAAAATTTCTCATCTTGTAGGTTAATATATATAAGTCTGAGAGATTTCAATGGACCCTAAACTGAGATATTGATCTTTGAACCCTGACCAGAGGTCACCTTTGAAGCCCTATCTCTCAGTAACTAAAAGAGCTACTGAAATAAAGTGAACTGTTTTGGACAGCTCTGGAAATGTTCTTTTAGAGGGGTGGTATTGTCAACAGGGGGTGGCACTTTAAATGGCCTAAAACAAAATTCAGGACTCAACAATTTACATATGTAGATTCTGACAACAGAGGTATATTCCCCGACCAAATTAATCCCTCGTAAAACATGCATTTCATTTTTCACCCATACCTGATTTTCCTTTTTTGGTTTAAAATTATGTAACTCCCTTACCCATGAGGCCATTGCATGAAGATGCATTACAAAATCATGTAGAATAGGGTTTGAAACATTTATAAATAAGTGTGTAAATATAATGCAATGTATCTAATAATTTAGTCTGTATATCAACGTTGTTTTAAGGAAAACATGTTTTATTTATTATTTTATGGAGACTACACTTTTCATAATCCTAAATCTAACAGCCATGTCTCTGATTGGTGGAGCTCGCTGTCACCATGGAAATATTTACTGCACTGGCTGATGGGTTCACAGGTGCGCAAACACTGCTATTATATCCAGTTAAACTGTATCTATGAATGGAATTCATACTGAGGGTATGACCTATATCCCTATTCTCACCCAACCTTGAATTAAATAGACAATTCAGCAGAGAAAAAGTGTAACCAGTATCCCGCTTTTATTTTGTGAAAAGCAGAATGAAAATTTAATCCCACACATTTAAAATGTTAATACATCCATGGACAAAAAAGTGAATTAAACGCAATTACCACAATAGCAAGCAAATTAAGGAAACCAAATGACGAAGATAACATACTTTAAACAACAGCAATAACCTCCAGAACCAACCAAAGAACAACAATAAGAACAATATATAATAAACAGAATAATAACATCTATCTATCTGGACCGAGTGATACAGTATAGAACAGTACCGTAACTACACTAATAGTTGTGCAACTGAGGCATCTTCAAAGTCATCAGTGAATACGATCCCTAATAGAGAAATACACCAACGCCAGCAAGGGAACTCTTCTAATATCTCTCTTTGTTATTTATTTAATATTTATTTTTTATTTATTCATTCTATTCATTCATCTTTTTTTTTCTATACCAAAGGAGAATGTGTACATCCCCAATTGAACAACTGAATACATATTTGTCCTTCATGGTCATCTATCTTGTGACACATGGTTACTGTGTGTAACCGTGTGTAACTAATGTATGTATGGAGTTTGAACAGGAGGAGAAAACAAATCGTTATAACTCCAGGCTCCAGCTGCAGGGTTGTGATTCCACTTCATGGAGTTTGTGTGTGTTGTGTGTTTTACTTTTCGAGTGTAGCAGTGCAGTGTGAAGGTTTTTGGGGAGAAATGAACTGTACTGTAATGTGTAATGTTGTCAGGCTGGGACACGCTGAACCGGCGGGTGTGTGGGGACACGTTGGCTCTACGCCGCCTGATTTGGCACCGGCTTCTGGAGTGGAGGTTGTGTGTGTGTGTGTGTGTGTGTGTGTGTGTGTGTGTGTGTGTGTGTGTTTCTTTCAATGTGTGTTTTTTAACGTGGTAAGAAAATAAATAATAAAAAGTTGCATGGGCTCGATGCCAGGACTCGCAAACGTCGCGCAAAGTATTGTGGGTAGTAAGGGCAATAGTATCTGTGGAAACAATGATGTCATTTAGACGTTAGAGAAAGACCGGGAGAGAGATTAGGCTGTATGTGTGTAAGATATCTATCTGTTTAATTTTTAGGTTATCTTCATCATGTGTATATATATTTTTTTATTTTTCACAGCATTGCTTCCATTATCGTTAAAAAAAACATTAAAAAAAAAATCTAAGATCGTTTCGTTTCAATTCATCTTCACTGATTTGGGTTCATTTTTTTTTATTTTTTTTCCACTGCAACATTTTAAGCTTTTCTCTGCATCCATGCAGGTGGAGCTTCTATATAAACATTTCTTTGTGCATGGAGTCTTTCTTCTTCCCCTTCCCTCCCTCCCTCCCTCCCTCCCCCTCTCCTCACCCCATCCTGCCTGCACGTAGCCACCCCCTCCCCCCCCCCCCACCACAACGTGCCCTCACCCATCCATGGCCCGGTGCCCAAACGTCCCCGCATTGCACATGTGCAGGCAGGCGGCGTGTGAGATTAAATGGCCGTGCTGCATACACTGCGGCAGTAAACAGTGTGTGTGGCGTTTAAGGCCGATAACAGACAGGATTATGGGTTTTGCGGCGGCCTACGGCGTGAGAGGCGCGGAGGCCGCATTTGCTTAATTCGGTTTGCAGCGATTTGGAAGATAAGTATTCACTTCTCAACAAACAGCGGCAAAGAAACTCTTCGAAAAGAATCGGGAAATGTTGTGGAGGACAGCATGTTCAGTCGTTTAACGTTATTAAAAATACTTGCTTAAAGTGGTAATCCACCAAGTTTCCACCATATTTTATACTTGATCTACTTTTAGTTTGTAAAAAATAGCCAATCAATAGATTATAATTATGCATGTGCTCCTCCGAATGCTGTTTTTCATTGATGGTGGCGGGGTCCGCCAGACGCAAGAAGAAAACGAGTGTGCCAGAGTGTTCCGATTATTTTTTTATTTTTTTAATGATACAGGATATCAATCAAAACATTAAACCTAACAATTGAAAATGAATACGCCCACATTCCTAGAAAGGCACTTTAATATACATTTAGTTGTGAAAGATCCCGTTTTTCCACGTCAAGACGTTTGTTAAAATCACGCAAAAAGTTGACAGGAAGTGATTTGAGTCAAGCGTCGCTATAGTAACATAAGCAATGACATTTCCAAAACATTTGTTAAAGCGTCGAACAAAAAAAGAACGTAGAAAAACTGTTTTTTACAGGGCAATCCAGGGACATTTCCCGTGACAAAGCGCCAAATCTGGGGGACAGGCGCTCTAGCCGGGAGATAGCGATTGAGCGATGGCATGTGATTGCGATTAATAGCGCGCGTGTCTGGAAATTCATTTTTGATTTACGGCGCATGACAAGGACGTACATGCGTGTAGTTCGCCGCAGCACGGATCAGATCTGTAAGCTGGGGCCGCCTGCGGTTTGAGGTGAAACCCAAAGCCGTGCAGTCTAGGTGGGCTTACGCTGTTAGCCTAGCTAGCCTGACAGCACCTGGGAATGGTTAGCGCCCGGCGGATAGATCTCCTGGACAATGCTCAGAACAGTGAGTGAGGGGGAAAGACTTACATAGGAAGATGATCCTATTTATAGTGCGAGCGGCTACATCGGTTCACACATGGATGGTTAGCCAGGAACGAAAAAAACACACATACACACATATGATACAAGACAGAAACCTTCCTCCCGCCTGGCACGCATCATCCTCACTCCATCATTATTCACGTGTGGTTTATTCTTCGTCATTTTCCATTTCCCCGCCCTCGATCTGCTATCGCCGCTAAAGTAAATCAAGTTTAACTTTCCTCGCTCTACCTTTCCGCAGCCGCCTGGCGCTCCCTCTCGCCCTCCTTATGGGACATATCAGATAACCCAAATCTCCGTCATTTTAACGGAGTGTCACAGCGACGCCGGCACCCCTGCAAACCGCGCTTGCGCTCCGGCGCCCGCCGTCGACCGCTGAGACGCGGGGCTCGAGTGACAAAGCCCGAGGCCTCGCTTGGCCTCGTCAAAATCAGGAACATTCGGTTGAGGAGAATTCCCAAGTCCAAGATGCGGACACCCCGGTGTCAAGGTTCGAGGCGTAAGGGATGACTTTGCAGGGAGAACACAGCACTTACAGTATATACCGTGGGCTCACATGCGTCCATGGAATCGCCTTATTTGGTCGAACAACCGCTCCGGTTGTCGAAGGACGTGTTGATTTTATATATTTTATTTGTGTATTTTATTTGACAGGGACAAAGCACATTGATTCGATTTCTGCAGATGTGCCAGAGTAAACCAGGGCAGGCACCTAGGTAAAAATAAATGCATACAATCACTAACCTAAGGCATTGGAGATGCATTCCATACACAGAAGGGCATAAGACAAAGAGCAATTGATAACACAGGGACCTAACATCAACCGTCATCTAATGTTTGGCAGGTTGGCAGTTGCTGATGAACCAGGAACTTAACAGAAGAAGAAGAATGTTTATTTGTTTGTCAGTTTGGTTGAGTTGTGGGTTGTGTTATAATCCTGAGAACCTCTAACTGAAAATGCGGACGGGCCAAAGACACTCTGCCTCATAGGTACAAGACAGTCTCCTCTTAGCGGTGGCTCTAGGGTTTCAACTGGTTCTCAGCTTTATAAAAGGGTTGTGAGGAGGGGCCGTAGCGTTGAAACTCTCGAAAACAGGGGATAGACTGCTCTACTAAACCATGTTTACCCGGCTCACGAGGTTTGTTCTTTCTTTCTCATCTCGGGTCTTCGTGGTTCGCTTGTGCAGGGGATTGGGGTTCAGGTGTTTCTTTCCCGGAGTAGCCGGACAACTGCCAGGACCGTGGACCTTGTGACAACGAGGACGCAGTAGTTGTAGAGGTCACATACCCCTAGACTGAACCTAAAAACCGGCTACTCAATTCCTCAACCCTACGAAGGCTTCCCCCGCATGACGCAGCCCCGCCACACCGAATGGCCGGGGCGATGCTGTTCTCCCCCGAACCAGGGTCGTCCCCGACGAGACGACCACAAGCACTTGGCCGGCTCCGGCTTCATTTTTTGGGCCGCCGGCCCACCTCCATGTTCTGCGCTCCATTTGCTGCTTTTTCTGATCCGTCCCAAAAAACAAAACCACAAGAAGCAGAGGGGTTGATGCAGAACGAGCGTTTGCCCGGCCGCAGCGCGGTGAGGTCATAGACTGTGCGTCCCAGCCTTCAATTTGGCCCGATGCATGGGAAACGTCTTTGAAGCCCTCTCTCTCGCTGCCCGTGCCTTTTTTTTTTTTTTTTTTTTTTTTCCTTCTCCTTACCCCTTTTCCTTCTTCTCTCCTCAATCGGACGGCCTTCGGAAGGTCCGCGATCAGACTTCCTCGCACTTCATCATCTCTCATCCTTCCTCGTCTCGAGGAACATATGGGATCTATATCACGGCCGCATATAAGTCATCTTCTTAAAAAAAACTCCCAGGATCCCATCCATGCATGCTGCGCAGTCTTTCCCACACAATACAAATCATTAATGCCTCTGCCTCATGCAAACGATGGCCGGGCATCATGCATTAGCATAGAGGCGGCGCTGCCAAAACAGGGATCTATTGTGAGCTAGACGGATTTTAATATTTATACAATTGTACACGTACGGGGGGGATAAACGGTTTAAACCCGACCTGCAAAACCTGCACAAGAAAAAGCACCGTATCCCCGTGCTTATGTTTTTGAAATTATTTTAGTTTTTCTGGACGAGCGGCGCGTAATTTGAGTCGGGACAATCATAGGTATTTAAGCGGTGGATTCTTCTATTACCTGGTTGCCAGACACTCAGACTGCTCCCGGAGGAAGAAGGGGAAACTGATAAGCTGCGCTGGGGGCACGACCGAATTGCAGCGTCCTGAGTAATCAGATTTGGTGCATGCCAGATCCTGCTTTCTCGCCAGCCCCATTGTGTCCGATTGTGTTGCCCGGTACAAAAACAAGAGCAATTGTAAACAGGAAAAAGGGGGGAAAACGTTCGATTTCCCATGTAAATGTTCTGCCCGGTGAATCGCTAATGGAGGGTTGTTACATCTCTACGGCAGCATTGGTTACGGCCTGGTCTGAGGCCAAGGGGCAATTTTGTTGTTCCTCACTGTTTTTCTGAATGGTAATAACCCCCCAACCACCCCCCCCCCCTCTCCTTTGCACAAACTGTAAAACTGTACTTCAGTGCATGATGGGGCACGCACCAGCGCTGGGGAAAGATATTGCTTGTCAGTCATAAGTTTACCTTGTTCCAACACCTTCACAGACACAAAGGTGCCAGTATTGTTTCTATAGGGATCTCTCTCTCTCTCTCTCTCTCTCTCTCTCTCTCTCTCTCTCTCTCTCGGCTCGGGGTTTGATTCTTTATTTTACAGTCAAAGAGAGAGGGAGGGAGAGAGAGGGAGGGAGAGGGAGGGAGGGAGGGAGGGAAAAAAAGAAAAATTCACTTCCTGCATCAGAAGTGTCAGATTTCTGTCTCACACAAACAAGCCCTTGTCTCCCGGTGCAATTTACCTGTCCTATAGCCATGAGGGTTGTTGTTCCCCTTCACTTCGTCAGGGGCGGAGAGCGCAGTTCACCGGGAGGACAGGGCTTATATAGATGTTGTCACGGCGATATGCAAACCTGCTTGAGAATGGGGGGGGGTATTATTATGGGATGCCGCTTCAGGCCCGTCCGTAGGGGTCCGTTTATGGTGTTTTGAGTTTCCGAAAAGATTTGAGCTTTGGGTGCTTTGTCGTAGTGGAACGTTTGAGCGATTGGACCTTTTTTACCTGCAGTGGGTCCACTGAAATCCACAGGTTCTCGCGACCAAGGATCCGAAATCCTTTTGATATCAAGGGCCCTCAACTGGATATGCATTAAGCCACGGCTCGCATTTGATAACATTCTGTCTCTGGGACCCCAATCTGAGAAGATTTTTTATTGTTAGGTATGGTTTAGTCCGGAATCTTCATAGGCGTCTTATAACTATACTTCTTATAACTTTACTATATCTAACTTATAACTATACTATACTGTGTTATAAGTGTCTAATAACTATTGTAAAGACTATATTCTTTACAATAGTTACGATAGAGATAACATTGAAACTAGGATCAAAGCAGTTATTATTGGTCATTCTCTAATTGTGCGTCTTATACGCGTCGTATGTTTCATTTAACATCTTATAAATGAAATAAAAGTGAACTTTATATTTTAACCATATGACCGGGGACCATCCGGGAATCTCTTTAAGGGCCTCGACCTTGAGAACCTCCGCTCTTTAAGTCCACCACTTAACCTTTAACTTTTGATGCCACGCTAATGGGAGCGCCGCCGCTGCCGCCCTGCCCCAACTGCAGCTGCCAACCGTGCTCATGCCCCGGGGGCCAAGGGCAACAAGACGTAAATCAACGTGCGCTGCCGAGACCTGTTTGGCTTGTCACCGGAGCTGTGGTGTCAGTCCAGAGGAACTGTTAAATCTGTCATCAGCTTCCCAATGCGATAGCTTTGGCGTATCTCACTGTGTACGTATGCGAGCTTTGTGGGTTGAATCGAGCAAAGGTGAACAATCCGGAGAAATAAAGTGAGTGTGTCAACGTGTTGGCATACATGTGTACGTTGGCATCCTTCACCGTCCAGACGCGGTTTCCAAACTCCCGGCAAACCCACCCCCGCCCCCAATTTTGTTTTCATTGTGGGTCACTTTGTAAAAGCCTCTTCCTTGAATCCCCCGTGAATCTGTCATCGAGCTGCCGCCGTTCCAGTTCCCTCTGACCAAGCGACTACATTAGTGAGCGATTTAAAGAAATTAGGAAGAAATTAGAGGAATATTAAGAGGGGGGACAAAAGAGGAGGAGATGAAAGCGCTTGGCCGAACTCGCCGGCTTTTTAATACGATACCCGTCACTTGTAAAAGCTCAAGTGCCGATGATTTCACATTCGCTGACAACGATTCATAAATCAGAATGCGATTTGGTGACAAAGTCGCATAGTATAATAAATCATTGGGGCTCCTGGGTGCCAAGGGCTTCAGAGGGGAAATGTGGGGACAGCGGGTTGTATTGCCGTGCGTGTTTTAGAGATCTTTAAATCATAAGCAAAATCAGGAGAATAATGAAAATGGGAACCTTTTTTGGTGTGCGAATCGGAATCTGGCAAGTACATCTTCATATACGAGGAATATTTCATTGTTCACAGTGACCGACCGAGGGGGCGTGGTCAAGCCGCCGCTGCAGTGGCATAGGTGTCGTTTAAACATTGAAACAGAAGAAAGAAGAAACAGTCTTTATTCATCACGCAACACACCACACTATAACACATGCTTGCACACACACACACATGCACATGCTTTGATGGTGGCTGGTGAAATGGATTCTCTGCTTTTGACCCATCCTGGGTTGTCCTTCCTCCGGGGGCACAGCCAGGAGCAGTGGGCAGCATACGTGGACGCGCCCGGGGACCAGGTGATAAATGTCCATCGCTGGTCAGACAATGATGGGTGCATGTTTTTGGTGGGGGTCCTTACTGACGTGAGGTGGAGGACACCCCATGTGAGCACGGGGAGAACATGCAAACTCCACACAGAAAGGCTCCTATTTGGGAGATAAGAGCCTTTCTGTGTTGAGTTTGCATGTTCTCCCCGTGCTCACATGGGGTTTCCTCCACCTCACGTCAGTAAGGACCCCCACCAAAAAACATTGTGGGGGGTATGTTAAGCGGGGGGCCTGGGGGTCGTACCCCAGGAAATGCGGAGCGTCAAACACTCAATTTCCCACATTCTGGTGAATTTTTATGCACCAATTTGTGCCTTTTCTGCATCAATTTTTCGTGGAAATGTTTTTGGAGTGGAAATTTATCTAAAGGAAAAGACAAAATTCATGCGCCAGGTGACAATTCAAAATATTATGGAATACAAAGCAATTTGTCTCTCAGGCAATCCGTATTGCTTTCAAATATTTATCCTCCTGTAGATCAACTTCTCTTCTGTGAGTCCACACACATATGGGCATGATTTACTCTTCTGTCCTCTTTCTTGGGGGGAAGTAAACCCTTTAAATGTGCACGTGGCAGCTCTTCACATCAATGATAAGTCAATTCATTATCATCAATTCATATATGAATTCGATGTCATAAACCCCCGGAGTTCAATAGATCATATGTGTTTCAGCAAGATTTCTGCTCATGTTCAAAGGTTTTTGCACATTCAAAACATATGACACATATCAGTTTTCTGGGATGATTTTAAGGAATCATGTACATCTGTGTTGTGTGTGTGTGTGTGTGCGTACGTGCGTGTGTGTGTGTGTGTGTGTGTGTGTGTGTGTGTGTGTGTGTGTGTGTGTGTGTGTGTGTGTGTGTGTGTGTGGCTGGCAGGGATAATTACGTTTGCCACAAAAGATTCAGTGGTTGTATGAGCTCATAATTCATATTCATATTTTGGGAGTAAAAAAAAGAATCAGCGCTGAAGAAAACAGGACCCGCCACTGTCGGAAGCATTGTTGTGTCTATGAGTGACGTTATAGCATTGTTGGTTTTTTCAAAAATCGAAGTACAGTCGTACCTCGACTTATGACTGCATCTACTTACGACTAATCCAAGATACGAGTAACGATAGTCGCCAAAATTTGTATCGACTTGCGACCGACTGCTCCAAGACACGACCTTGGAAATTTGCAGCTGGCGCGTCGGGGGCCAGTCAGCAGTCAGTCAGCAGTCAGTCAGCAGTCAGTCAGCGGGCGACCTACATCGTGTGTGCACATAGTTCGTGGCTTATCGATATTATTTTCATATTTACTGTGTTTGTGCTGTGTATTTAGTTTATTTTTCCCCTTCATGATTTCATCATTCATATGGGAAAAATTGCTTCGACATACGACTGTTTTAACATACGACCGTTCTTATAGAACGAATTACAGTCGTTAGTCGAGGTACCACTGTACTCAGCTTGTTTTGTGTTTTTATTGGGGGGTGACAAATTCACACGTTCTAAATATTGAGTTGGAAGTGTCACCTGCAGCGCCGAAATCTACGCCTATACATATACAATTCCCCTCATGGACCCTATGAAGTTCTGTGGCGTAACTCCCCGGGGGTACGTGTACCCCCTTTTGAGAACCTGCGGTCGAAACAACGCCAAGTTGGGATGTGACGCCCTGAAAGTCAGGTTGAAGCAAAAATGGCAAGATGATCATGTCCACAGCCCTCCCATGAGATGTCCTGCTTCATGCGTCATGGAGTCATGGAGTATCGCTCACGGTTGTTCTTTGTCTTTCGTCGACAGTTGCCATTCCAGGTTCTGCTCTCTCAGCGTTGTTTAACTCCTGTGCAGTGTCTCGGCGTCTTGGCTAGAGGTAGTTAAAAAAACAAACATCACTGGCGGTGGTTAGGGTGCTGGAGCTGTTACAGAAAATAAATATTTAGTCTGTCGCTTTTTTTCTCGGTGGAGCTCACCATCTGTATTTACAGTGAGGTCAACCTGGTCCACACCAGTCACCGTGGGAACCGATGTACCCGGATGGAGGGATGGATTAAGAATGGATACAAACTGTGTCAGAATATTTAAAACAATGGATTTGGGTCTAGTCTTATTGAGGAACTGTGTAGCACCTTGTTCATACCTTGTGGTACCATGTTCAAAATTTAATTCAAGGCTTGTTTTATAGTGTGGTATGATCGGATCCGTACTACCCAAAAATGAAGGTACCTGGATTAGAGAATATCAAGATATTGAGATAATAACAATAATAATAATAATAATAGTAGTAATAATAATAATAATAATAATAATAATAATAATAATAATAATAATTATAAGAATAATAGTAACTTTCATGTGTATAGCACCTTTCATACACAACATGCAACTCAAAGTGCTTTACATTAATAAAAGGTGATCAATATAATAATAGAAAGGAATTCTACATATCTTTCTGTATTAATACATATAACATACAACATACAATTTTGTTGTTATTATTATTATTATAATTATGATAATAATAATAATAATAATAATAATAATAATTATTATTATTATTATTATTATTATTATTATTATTATATCAAGGTTTCAGTAGCAGCGCATTTCTGTTCTTATTACATAGTACGCAATACATTTGACACGTATGCCTGGCAAAAAAAAGAAAGAAAGAAAAGAAAACATGGGAGGCACGTCACCTGTCAGTGAGCTGTCAAACCGAATTGTTCGAGTACATCAACAGGACACGTTGCTATACAACAAACTTACTACCACCCATCCATCCATCATCCATCCATCCATCCATCCATCCATCCATCCATCCATCCATCCATCATCCATCCATCCATCCATCCATCCATCCATCATCCATCCATCCATCTATGACAACAGTGATTGCATTATATTTTATAATGTAAAAATTATAAAGAGAAAATTGAAATGTATTTTAAATATTGCAGTTAAAAATGTATATACAAATATGGCATTCCCCAAAATGTAAATAATAAAATGATGAAAAAAATTAACAAAGTTGTTAAAGACATACATAATATATATGTGTGTATATACATATACACACACACACACACACACACACACACACACACACACACACACACACACACAAAGTACATGATTCCTAAAAGCACACATACACACACACACAAAGTAAACTCTTATAATCCTTTGTTTTGCGTTTTTGTTCATGACCTCGCTTTGAACCTTGGATTGCCTTAAATCACTCCTGTCATCAAAGCATGTCAGTAGTTTTCTTTATTTGTTCCTGGCTTTGCTGTATCTACGCAAACAGTGGCTAAGGCTAATAAGAAAATCTGAGTCATGCTGAACACATGGATCATGGAATGCACCAGCTAATGCGCCGCTAGCGCCCAAGGAGGTGCCTTCAGCCGCTGTTTACCGACCTGCCCACCTGCCCATTCTGGCTCCTCCAACCCGTGGCCCAGTCCGGAAGTCCTGAGAACGGTCAACAATGGACTCGCTCCGCTTGACTCGCCGAGGCCATCACACCCCCCCCCCCCCCCCCCCCCGAGTTGCATCTTCAGGGCCCTCCGACACAGAGACACGGTCAGAGATGTTGCAAACAAATCCGTTTATTGCGGTGGCAAGAGGTAACAAGCCGGGATGGAGATGGACGCATGTAATGACAGCGGCTCGTCCTGTGTATGTGTGGGGATGGGGGTTTTACCCGTTGTTGATTGATCACTCTGACGAGCAACAGGCGTACGGCCACCCTCATAGTGGGCCGGTAGTTCTGAGTCTGATTCCTAGTCTGCCGAGTAGTCGTCCCCGTTTCCGAGCTCATTTCTGTTTCTGCTCGGGGGAAAACATGGACGCCCTCAGTAAATATGTGTTTGTTTGGCAAACCTTGTGAATTCTTCAGGCTCCGTGGCCTACAGTGAAGGGGGTCGGCATAAAAGAAAGAAGAATACCAACAATTCTGGGCGAACAACAGGGAGCTGACTACAAAGGCGTGATCGGAGTGAAGGAACGCAAGAGAGGGAAAAAAAAACGTAGAACGAGAACCGCTGGATTGTTCCAACAGAAAAATCGCCAAGGGAGGAGAGCGCTGGAGAGATGAAGTGATCTTAAATGGAAGGGTGGAATTCTGCTCTGACACGGGGCTGTCAGCACTCCCGGCAGCCGTCGAGCAGCACTGCCATTCCCATGGCGACGGCGGAATGTTTTCTTTAATAATAGGCAACAGTGAGTCCCCCCCAACAGATATACTCATACTGTACTTACTCATACTTAAAAGACACCTGTCAAATGCACTGCGCCGTCAAAAAAAAGCTGACAAGAGCTGCAGCTACCGCCACGAGATGTTTGTGAAATGTGAGGCTGCAAACACACACAAATGCCGCACGTGCGCACGTAGACGCAGGCTTCACCAGATGTGTTAATTCTGAGAAATGGATGACTCCAGGTAACCTGTTTGCGAAAGTCGGCAAAATTCGATAATTGGGCTCAACAAACTCGCTAACTGTTAATAGTACCTGGAATACAAACAGTATTTTCAACCGTATCACTTGATTCAGGGCTTTCTGATCGAGCTCCCATAAATCTGGAGTGGGGTGTCCTTTAGCATGGAGCTAACTCATAAATAATAAAGGTCTGGGTTAGGGACACGAGAGGCTTTCACACCAAACCCATTGTTTGAGCAATGACTCTTCTGGCTTTTTATTTTTTAACACATACAAAATACAGCCAAATTAAGTGACGTTGTCAAAAAATATGTTTTGCCTTCGTTCAGACAATGTTAAAAATTCTAAGAATGTGAGCTTTCATCGGGAAAATGGTCAGGGTTAACGTAATATGTGTGCTGACCGGCACCAGCGATGGTGCACCCGTGATCAGTGCACCAAAACAGTGAGTCTTTATTTAAGATATAAATTATTTCATTTTTAATTTTACTCCATTTCCTTATGGAACGAAACAACTGCATGGTACGATCTGCCACCCATCCATCCCGTCTTTATATTGCTTAGTAGCGTCCAAGGGACATTTTCCAGCAAATCTTTCTCTCTGTGTGTCCTTAACGAGATAAAACAAACAAAGGCAAACGTAAAAATAATGACGTATCCCCTGTGGAACTCCGGAAAAGACAGACGCCGAAAGAAAGGGAGAGCAACAAATCAGCAGCATTGTTCAGGGCGGGATGTTTGAGGGCCAGCATGCGATGCGATCGCACCTAGCCACGCCACGCTAGCAGACCCGCACTGGGTTGGAAGGAGGCTTGGTCACGTCTCATTGCCGCTGGCCCGATAACAGAGAAGCAGATCCCTCGCAGACGTTTGTTTACGGCTCCAAGACCCAGTTCGGCTCCTATGTCAGACCGAGCCTTTATTCTCCCCGTAATGGAGGTCTTCAGCAAGAGCTACCTCACTTCCGACACGTCACTTTGCACAAAGCTCCCCTGAGGCGAGGTGCCTGAGTGCTATCTCACAAAAAGTTGCACAATGGCTGAAACGCATCATTCATTCACTTCCATACAGTTTGCACCGTCATATTAGCATAAATCTGCCACTTGTACGCTGCACCTTTCGTATCGTGGGACTTTATCCCAAATTCTGTAAGTGCATTGTTTTCTCTCCTAAATCACACATTTGATTCCTCTCATAATTACCGTAGGTAATTATCCAAACAGAAATTGATACAGGTCTTTTTAGCTCAGGGTGTTGGATGCCCTTTGTTCGTCGTGGGAAGGGTGGTGCAAGACCCAAGAGCTGCTTTGGCACCAGGACGTCGCTGGGTTGGTTTTAGGATCTGTGACCGTCACCTGTTCCACCTGGCCTCTGGAGGACACTGCCCCATTGGATGGCAGGTAACTACGACAGGTGACACCATGGGATCTGAGGGTAATTGGCATAGTTGTGTTTGTGTTACAGCGGGATAGCTGGTCTTGGTCTTCTCCGATGGGAAACAGCAACCTGTTGGATTTCTCACCTAGAGATCACACTCGCTGGCGAAAAGTGGTGGGAATGCAATGCATACAGTCCATTGTAGTACTAATTCTCACGTTCGCTATTTGTTTTCCATTGTATTCCCTGATTTCCCAGTTCCTCTAACAAGTGAATCTGTGGTTGTTGTTGTAGCGTGGGACCTGAGGATGAAAAGATTGAACGTCCCTCTACATGCAAGGTGAGAAAAGCAGTTTAACATGGGCTGGTTCAGCCAAAATCTAAATATATAGGGCTTCTAAGATAACACTTTATATCAATCTCTGCGGAAATTCAGGAGATGTAGCTATATCAAATATATCATTTCATTTGTAATTAGTATGACAGTGGGACAAAAAATACATTAATAAACAAATACATAAATACATACATTAATAGACAAATAAACAAACAAATTAATAAATAATACGAATAAAAAAAATCGATACAAGCAAGAAATGTATCAAATTCACACAAGCAAGCAAACAATGGTTAACTTTACAGATTTCGATGGTCATACCCTCAGTATTTTAATTCCTCAGCTCCAGGTGGTGGTGTCTGGAGCCTGGTGGAGTGGTTTCAGTTTTTTGGGTTTTGTTTTTTTTCAACACATTTTGCTCCATGTCTGGATATAATAAAACAAAATATAGTTAAAAGAATAAAATAAAGATGAAGATGAATATATGTACAAATGAGCTGAATAAATTTGTGTATAATCATTTGGTCAATGGATAACAACAGATGAGTAGATCTAAATTATTGCTATATTATTACTAAATTATTACTGTGCATACAGTCTAGTTATTGCAATATTATTATAACTATTTTACGGTAGCTGAGAAGCACCGAAAACAAGAAAAAGCGTGGAGATAAAAAAACACGTCAACAACGTCGCCGTACGGTCACATGGTTTTCTCGGCGTCCTCGGTGGAGCGCCTCTTCACCCAACCAAAAGATTTGCGGCGCGGCGGCCTCTCGGGGATCACGCCGACATTTGCAGCAGAATCCCGTGTAGTTTGTCATAATTTTGAGGGAGCGGCGCTCCGAAGTGATCACGGAATCATTCTTAGCTCTCCATAACAAAGACCAGACCACGCAAGTAAATCTGATTCAAAGCAATTTGTCCAATTATAGGGAGCTGGAAAGTGGAAACCGATACCCAGTGTGAGACTTTAGTTCCACAGCCGATGGGAATTATGGCATCGGAAAAAGTACTCGCACCCTGGCTTGGATGGTGGTGTTTCTCGCTCTCCTTTTAGGAGCTAGCTTGACACATTAGCTGTGCAATTTGCCGTGCGGGATCGGTGACACGGGGGGTTCACGGGCTAACAGCAGTGAGGATCCTCTGACTGGTACATTTTTGGGGATGTGGATGGGTGGTTGTGGTTGCACTGTCACAATGCCTGGGCCAGAGGAGGCTTCAAGTTTGCTCTGTGATGAAGGGTTCGGCTCTTTTTCGGAGATTCGGTTGAGTTGAATAGGAGTGAAAAGCCAACGTAGTTCCTCGTTCATTTGATTCAGTTGGTGTAATGAGTCATAAAAGTCAGTTTGTCTTCTCACAAGAATCCTTTAATTTTTCTCAAAATTATACACCGATCAGCCACAACATTAGAACCACCACTAATAACCACTAATATTGTGTCGCTCCCTCCCGTGCTGCCAAAACAGCTCTGACCCGTGGAGGCACGGACTCCACAAGACCTCTGAAGGTGTCCTGTGGTATCTGGCACCAAGACGTTAGCAGCAGATCCTTTAAGTCCTGGGAGTTGCGAGGTGGGGCCCCCATGGATCGGGCTTGTTGTTGCAGCACATCCCACAGATGCTCCATCGGGTCAGACCCTAACCGATGTCCTTCCTCGGACCACTTTTGGAAGGTACTAACCACTGCATACCTGGAACCTGGAAGACCTGCGGTTTTGGAGATGCTCTGACCCAGTCGTCTAGCCATCACAATTTGGCCCTCGTCAAAATCGCTCAGATCCTTACGCTTGCCCATTCTTCCTGCTTCCAACATGTCAACTTCAAGAACTGACTGTTCACTTGCTGCCTGATACATCCCACCCCTTGACAGGTGCCATCGGAACGAGATAAGCAATGTTATTCACTTCACCTGTCAGGGGTTTTATTTTTATGCAAAGTGTAAATCATCCACTCATGACTTCCGTCTCTTCTCGTTTGCCCAATGGAGAGTCGAGTCTCGGTGAATGCCTGTGTGTCTGGCTGCAGTTACCGAGCCGCAAACGGACGACTCTTTTGTCGGAGGGACTCCGGACTCAACTTCGAAACGAATCGTTTGCGAGTCTCGCATCCCTATGCCAAAAGCGGTCACATCATTGTCGGTCCCAGACAAGCCTGCGGAGCTCGTCGTCCATGCGTAGTACGGTGATGACAAGCAGTATCCAGCAAAACCAATTGGGTCCTGCTTCGTCCATGTAGATGAGGAAAGCCCTTTTCCATCTGCCCTGAGCGGTGATTCAGTCTTTCTCTTTGGTTGGAAGAGGCTTGTTTATTGTATCACGGTTTCAAGATGGTTATGATTATGGTTATCCTTCATCATAAAACTGTGCTCTTGTGCCTGTAGGTTTCGGCTAGGAAAGAAACACCTCTCGAGACCAGAGTGCCAAATTGAAAATTATGAAAAACTCACCACTGAGGTGACCACAATAGAAATATAAATAATGGAAACTGGCTTTTAATGTTGATGGATCAAAAATTGCGAGCCTG
>NC_137205.1:17015131-17020131 GCF_960531495.2 Zeus faber
GAGACATACATATGCACGAGCACACACAAACGTGCACGCACAACTCCTGCACAACAAGGTAGTTAAACCGATTGAAAGTCACTTTTCGAGGGTAGGGGGCTGGGTGGGTGGGGGGGGGGGGGGTGGGGGATTTATGGTGAGAACACAGCCGAGAACAAACAAGCAGGAAAGCCCGGGACACTTCATGAATACTAATTGTACCGCCGCCGCTGCCGCGTGGAGCCAGTGGTGCTGTGCGGAGCAGCAGCTGGGATATTTGCTTCAAAACGCGACCGATGACATCACGGTCCTTAAGCTAACTGCCATCCCGTGTCGTTCGTCATTACCTGCACTAAGGTGGACAAACGCAGCCTTGTCGGCCCGCTGTGTGCTATGGTTACCCCGTTTGGCAAGGCGGTGCTGTATTATATTATTTTGCGGCGGGTGGAAAGTGGGAAGGACGTGAGGCATTAAAACGGGCTGTGTAAAAAAGAGCTGTTTTGACGGGACTGACATCTCTTAAGCCCAGGTACCCACACAATTTGCCAAGCGCTGACTTCACTCCCGCTACTGGCTACTACTTACTGTAGGGTGCAAATGGGCGGGTGTTGTGTGTTGCATGAGTGCACCGCATGAGGTTTTAAGAGGTCAACTGTGAATGAACCGTATACTCCCTGTGTCTCCCCCTATTAATAATCCTGCTCTCATATTCCCGGTCCTTTGCGGTAATCCCAGTGCGCCTGGGGATATAACGAGTTGGGATTAATCCACGATCGTAGACACTGGATATGTCTACGGTTTCGATCCGTTGCAAAGCTAGCCCTATAAGAAGTGGGTCAACTGCCAAGAGCAGGCGATTAGGGGGTTTGTCTGTTGGACGGCCGTCCAAAGCCTGACAAAAGAGAGGTGAACCTCAGCCTCAGACACCTTATTTCTCATGGAGGTGGAGTATCCAGGCAGTCGCCCAAAATTAAAACCTGTAGACCTGCTTGGGCAGAGCGCTCCTACCCTTTAAGTGTTTAACACGGCCACATCCTGCGACCCTGCGGCCATCCAAACCCCCTATTAACTCCATTTTGGACCAGTTCATCTGCACTATTACCCCTACTTGACTTTAAAGCCCTTTATCGGTAACACACACACACTTAAATATGACTTAAATGTGTTGTCAAGAACAATGTTCTGGAGCCAGGGGTGTAAGGCGAGCCTAGAGTGGCAACTGCAACCCACCCCGCCACCCCAAGGGAGACTGTTTTACCCGGTTGGAAACGTGGGGGCTTTGCGTTCGAAGTGGAATGATGTGATTTACGGACGTCAATGGCGCTCCCCCCGAAATGGTTGGGTTAGATCACAGCGGTGGCTTGGATGAGCGCTGGGTTTCACAGTGTCCTCCTGGACCCAAAGCATGACTTAATCTGTCCAGTAAAAAGCCAGCAGGCCCATCACGACTAAGGCTAGGTTTGGCTCCGCTTCTGCACTGGGCCGCTCGTACACCGCGTTGGCTGGAGCTGGACCCGGCGGCCAGATCGTTGCGTCAGAGGCAGCCGACTGAGTGATGGGAATAAACAAAATTATTATGATGAGTTCCTAGGAGGGTGATGATAGTAAAAGGAAACACGTTGATAGTATACAACTTTTATGTGTTAACGGGAAGGAAAAATATACAGCTTATTGGTCACATTAGCAGTTACACAAGGGTGTCATCTGCAAACGAGCGTGAATGTCTTTTTCGTGGACAAATGTCTGATCGGCCACACTGCTTTTTATGGTTTCAGATCTTTTTTTCTCCGCTCATAATTAAAAACAGGTTAAGAGAGGCAGTGGCACTCACGCATAACCCAAGGTCTCGCCAGTTTGGAATACCTCACTCCCTCCAGCATCCATCCATAATGTCCTTACCCTTACCCCTTTCCACCTTCCAGGCCTGGTTCATTAATGATATCCATTTCGTGGGGTTGGTGAGCGAGGCCTTTTATGTGGCAGCGATAAAATAACTTTTTGCCTTCGCTTGGCAATGGTGCCGCTCTAAGCAGTAGACCATTACGTGCAAATAAACCTAATTATTTTCTCTGCTGTTGCTGTACGGTGGCCCCTCATTCTCCAGTTGCAAGCCCTCAGACTCGTGACTTATTCGCAGCTTCTGGGCCTCATGGAGCGCGGTCCGGTTCCACGGCTGTAATGTTAACTGACTCGCTAAACCATAAATTGGTAAAAAAAAAAAAAAAAAAAAAAAGATTTTAACTCCAAACATGTAACCAATATGAGATTAGGCCAGCGTGATTCAATTGTGAAGAGGCCTTTTTACCTTTACTCCTAAAGCAAAAGGCTGGATTTATTAAAAAAAAAAAAAAAAAAAAAAAAAAAAAAAAAAAAAAAAAAAAACATAAACAGGACAATATATCTGGTCAATCTTAATCTAATAATACCCATTTATGCATAAATATATATGTAAATGAGGGTTTGGGGGGATGAGAGGGGTGACTGGTGTAAGTCTGACATACTACAAACATGAACCATATGTGATTTCCTCTTTGTCTCAAAATGTGGTCAGATGGCTTTGTTCTTGTAGTAGTACAAGAACAAGCACCCCCCAACCATTCTGCTCAACCCAAATCTCCCCTGCTCCGCTCCTTCCTAAATGCAATTCCCTGCTCATCCTCGGTGCCTCCGGGCCACAGACCCCCTCCTCCTGCCTCCTGGAGCTCTGTTTCCTGGAAGATCCTCCTCAAGTGTTCCCTGGCCAGATACCATTTGGGGTGTGTGTAGGTAGTACGTGGTCCTGCTAGAATAACTCAAAATCTCTATGACCGAGCCCAGAATAACCGCATTAGGTGGATGTTACCGGGGAAGCCAGCAGGCATGAGCAAAAGCCAACCAAACCTCAATTACGGCAGAAAATGGAACGGAAATGGATGTAAATCCATTTCGAGATGTATTCTCCCCATCTGGTCCCAGGAATTAGACCGCACCGCGTTCAGGCCAAGCTGGGGCCTGGTCCCGGCGAATGGGCCAACCGGGAAGTGTCAATCCATTTAAAGATATATTTTCCCCATCCACTCCCAGGAATTTCACCGCACCGCATCCAGGCCGAGCTATTGTCCCGGGCCAAAATGCGGAAGTGCAAATCAATTTCAAGATTTACGTACGCTCCCCATCTAAAGTCGCAGGAATTGGGTGGCACCGAGGCCAGGAAGTATCCCTGTCCCTCTCAGTGGGAAGTGGGTCTCATTGAGTGGCGTGTTTATTCATGTGCACCGCCGGGAATTTGACAATGACAAAAAAAACAGCAGCACTCATAAGTCTTAATAATGGCAATAATAATGGCTTTGCACTCCGTCTAGACGATGGAACGGTTAAATTGGTGGGTGCGGGTGTGTGTGGGTGTTAGGGCGCTGGGGAGGGGGCACTGCTGGAATGGGCGAGTAAAGTGAGCATTCTATTGAGGTCTTAGTTTGGCTAATCTCCCCCATGTGACAGCGCGGCCAGATTTGCTGCCATGGAATGCCACAGGCTGTTGTGCCGCGGACAAAAAGGGACAGAGGCTTAAGCGGCGGGGGGGCAGCGCTCCGTGGTCCTGGAGAGCCGGGCCGCTACGCCGCCGAGGGGGGAGAAAGTTCTCATGGTCCCCCCCCAACCGCCCCCCCCCCCCCCGCCCGGCACCGCCTTTCCTGCCCCCTTTCTCCTCCTCTCTCTCTGGCCCTCCAAAAAAAAAAGTTTTGATGGATTCTTAAATGCATCTCGATTCTCTCACTCTCTCTCTCTCTCGCGCAATCCTGACTCAATGGACAACACTTCATAATCTAACTTTCATGTCTTCGGTCACTTTTGAAGAGCTTCTAAAACGGTGCTCAAGCTTGACAAAGCTTAACAATAATACTTGTATACATGTATTATTAGGCAGCGCTGTAAGTGAAGACGGACTGCTTTTTTTTAGCGCAAAAGATGAGTCTCCTAATGGGTGTTGATGTGTGAGTTTTATAAATTATTCTTCCGTAAAGCAATATTTAAGCTGTGTATATCTGGGTCTGCGCTGGATTGACAGGTGCGTCTCGTGTCTTCGTACAAAGTGGGCGTGTCTCCTTATCCTCCGGCTCCGTCCTGCCAGTATGGCCGCGAGCCTGAAGCCAAACTGCAGGCTTCAAAACGTCTCGTTGGTAAACTGACTCATGTCGTTTTGTGTCATTTTGTCATTTGTCCGTGTTGTTTAAGTTACGTGATATTCTAGGGGGCATGGTCAGGCCTGGGGATGTCATCATCGCATTGTGGCGTGCTGAATCCAATCACGGTGTGCTTATTGTTGCATTGTTCAATTTTTTATTGTTTATTTTTTTTACCTTTGTTTATTGTTGTTTTTCTTTTGGTTTATTGCATATCTTCTTTTTATTACTTTATTATTATTGACTATTGACTTTTGACGAGAGCAGCTATCTGTCTATCTATTTATCTACCGATCTATCTGTCTGTCTATCTATTTATCTATCTATCTATCCGTCTGTTTGTCTGTCTGTCTCCCTATGTTTCTGTCTGTCTATCTGTCTATCTTCTTTCGCACTCCTTCTATGAACTATCGGGACTCATTCAAGTTTATGCACATAGTCTTGCTTGCAGACACACACTCACACACACACACACACACACATACCCACACACACACACACACACACACACACACACACACACACACACACACACACGCACACACACACACACACGCACACACACACACACACACACACACACACACACACACAAACACACATACACACACACACACTCCCAGCTGGCGGGATAACAGAGGTGTTATCCCATTACCTCTCTCTCTCTCTCTCTCCTGGAGTCCTCCATGTCCTGTTGTCCAAGCTATCATCACATCTGGTGTGCAGCCCTGTTCCCAAACAGCAGAACCACCGAGAGCAGCACTAACGGCTCAGATCCGCATAACTTTCTACCTTTTTATTTTGTTTGTTTTTTGTGGTGCACATCATCATCTCCAGGCAGCGAGGCCCCCAAAAAACACGCCA
>NC_137205.1:17025131-17072631 GCF_960531495.2 Zeus faber
CTATGAAGAATAAATGGACACCTTAGAGTGAGCGTTACAGTTCCTTCACTGTGCGAGAGACTGTAATTCTCACCCTTGCAAGTACCACAACTGCTGTACTCAATTGCATCCGAGGGGTGTCTCTTCCAATTACTTTGCTAAATACTGTAAATGCCATGCAACATACACACACTCACACACATTATTCCCAATCACAGGGATCCCGGGGGACTTTTGAGTTACGCCGGCGACCCGACCGAATCACCTTTGGGACGGTATCTGGTTAGAGAGTCCTATGTCCTTTGTTTGTTTTCCTTAATAACCAGAGATACTTTGAGAATGTCAGGGGCTGGATGTCATTAGCGGGGTGCGGCCCGGTCTCCCGTGAGGGGAGGCCCGAGTTTGCCTTACTCACTTCCAGTTCTGAGTCAACAGAGTAGGGGGAAGCTTTTCCGCCACCGCCATCGCCGTCGCCATCACTAGAGCTAAAGCTTGGCCCCTGAACCTCTGGTCCAGGGGAGACGGAGAGAGAGAGAGAGCGAGAGAGGGGTGGGGGGGTGGGGCAGGGGACCCCAGCGGGAGAGGAGATACCAGCGTCCTCTAATGGATCTGTTTTCATTCCAGGGGAAGTGGTTATTTAAGTAGACTGCGGGGAGAGCCCTGCTCTCCAAACATCCTCAGAGGGGTTTATACTCTCTGGGTGAGTTGATGTTTTTAATAAGAGGAGAGGCTATCGGGAAGATGGAAGACGAGAGGTAGGGGGGTGGGGGGTGCAAATGTGCCCGTTTTCTTCCCGAGCGCGGCCTCCTACAGGAACTTCCTTTATTCACAACTCGGATCTGGAGATTCCATTCCAAAAGGAGCCTGCTCTCATTGATAATGTATTTCCTATGACCGTGTGTAATGAATGAGTGACTATACCAGGGATGGGATTATTCAAGGTGCCTTTGTAAGTATAGTACACTGGCTGCAATGGATGTTTTAAAGGCGTTCATACACTTAAATTTTTATTTTTTTTTATGTAATTGTACAATTTAGCATTCATTTTTAGAACCGGGGATAATAACCACTCTATTTACTTGACTGGTCTCAATCCGCCAAACTAAACCCTTCCAGCCATGACTTTAGACCTGCAACCTGTTAAAATTATTTGACACCTTTTCCAGTCCAAGGTTGACAAAGAAGCTCAGATTCTGTACATACGCCATTTATCCACGGCACTCCCATATTTTCAAAAATTTTCCTCAGCAAACACAGATGAAATACTTTTGAAATGCATCCCCGCACAAATGACCCTTTTCAGAGGCTGCCAGGCAAAATGTGTTGACTTGGCCATGACTTGAGGTGCCTCTAATGATCATGAAAATATGATGGGTGTAATCTTTAACAGTGCGTGGGGTGTGCTTAAGTGTATGTGCATATAAGCTTGTGAAATTAGGAGTTTTTTGGCAGGTTGCTACTCAGCCTGGTGCCGCTTTGCCGACTAATGAATCTTCTGATGGGGGCTTGGGTGGTGGGGGCGCTGTGGGGGTTGTCCTGATTGGCCCAATCCCCTGACTGGGGTCTGGTCCTCAGTTGCAGTGCCAGAGAACGGGACCTTGGGACACGCCCTGGGGATCAGCACATGTAAACACAGATTGACCATCCCAGGCTCCATATGGAAGAGATCATCACGTAGCAGAGAAGCGTGACGTGTGTCATGGTGGGGCCAAAGGATCATATATACCTCCCCATACCCCCACACACCCCTTCCCCTAAATACCACCCTAACAATCGCTTCCAAAAACCACATCCAGATCTGTCAACAGGACTTGCAACCTGGCAGGCAACACCATTTCTCCAAGTTACTGATTGAATCTCTGACCCGGCCGGGGCTTTAACAGCTATCACTTGACACTTTCACTCGACTGTTACCTACCTGTTGCACGACCTATGGGCAAGAATCGCAAAGGAAGAGGGGATGATGAAAAACGTGCACAGCCCCCCCTTCCCGTACTGGAGCTCTGAGGTTATTGAGCGGCAGTGTAATTACTGTGGTGAAAGCATGGTTCTCCTCTTTATGGATGACTGGGTATGGATTAACTCATTACCCCCGGTCCGGACCACACAATTAGGCCTCGCACCACAATTAAGGCTCCATGTGAGGCCTCACTACTCATGCGGTGGGTCACAGTTATCTCTGCCAGCGCTCTGTTCCTGCCACATCTTATCCCGACTCCACTGAAGATCCCTTATTGCTGATCTGTAATTGTACTGACAGCCATTGTTTTGGCAAGTCAGCTCTCCCTCCCTCGCTGACGTGTATCGATCGGGTTGGGGCGTGGGCTACTTTTCCTGGATTGCTTCTCGACATGCACATGGCCACAGGCACAGATGCAGACCTCCACTTTGGCTTGTTTGAGGCTACTGTCAGTAACACGGTGGGCTCGTGGGCCCTCCAGACCATTATAGCCCGCCAGGGTGGCCTGGGAAACAATGCTGCCCATCTGGATTCAGCTCTCGCCGGGTCTGGACGGCCTGATGGATAGGGAGGTCTCTCCAAGACATCCAGCTGACCCTGTCGAGAGGAGCCCAATGAATCATCCACCCCTGTCCCGTGTGACAGGTCAACCCTGTAACCAAGACACAAGGGTCAAGGGTTCTGTCAGGACTCTAGCTTCCCTGTTCCCCTTCCTTTAATCACAGAGAAACTAATCCAATCACGAGGAGGGTGTCATTTCTATTGATATCAGTGTGTGTGTTTGGGTCTGCTTGTTGCTGTCACATTGGGATTACAATTTTAGCTCGGCCGTGGTTATAGTGTTTGTCCTTTCAGCTCCTGTGTTTTCATTGTGGCCTGCTGTTGAAGCCTCAGGTTTCTACATTAGTTTATTTTGGTAGCTCCTGTAAAAAAGGAGCAGCTGGGTCAAATATGTGTGAGTGTAAGCAGAGGAGGTCACCCAAGACCAAGCCATCTGGTCAGGTAGGACGGAATGCCAGGCTGCATTCTCCAGTTTATGCAATTGCAACACCAATCGGAGGGCTGAAAACGTTCTCCTTTCCACTTTGAGTATTACCGCCGTCGCACTCATAAGGATTCTGCCCTCTCAGGAAAAACGTCTTTGATCCACGATCGAAATGGGTTCTCAATCAATTGGTCTCAACAGCTTCTCTATCTATTAACTTGTCAACGTCTCGAGCCAGACCGCCAGTGAAAAGCAGGCCCTTCAGCCCATCTCCCAACACCGTGATGGATGGGAGCTCACACTGATTTTCCATTGCTCTGGAGACTTCATTTGTCAAGAGGCGTCTCAGGTTTCTCTGGCAATTCTTTGTTAGGAGCGAGCTGCAGGCTCACGTCCTATGACCCATTTACAACGTGGAAATACAGAGCTATATGGACAACTATTAATGACCGTAAATTAATCATATCGTTATTGGTTGAGTGACTGTTTAGGCGCTGGGTTTGTCAAAAGTTGTTGCTAGGTGTGTGATGGTAGGAGCGAAATATTGGATTATGTCTTCTTTTTAGACAATCAGTATAGTTTATATTTAGGTCATTTCCTGCTGTCAAGGATACTAAAACTGAGCAGCAACAACGGATGGGGTCAATAGATAGCGCCGGTGGCTATAGTTGAGTTGCCTTTCCGCCCGTCACTCAGTTGGCCCGCCCGGCCGCTTGTCAGTCATAATGACAAACGACAGCACCTGATGAAACAGAGGGAGTTACATCATCACTTCCCTAATGAGGCAGCTCACAGCAGGAGGGCGAAAAGAGGGAACGGGGCAGGGCGGAGGAAGATAGAGAGAGCGAGAAAGCCAGAGAGGACCATCGTTTGCCAAATGCACATGGCCTGCCCAGAGATCGTCCACGTTTAGCGCTGATTTGATTTGATGAGTGCTTTAGCATAGTATAACTACCATTTATATAACGGGATAACAGGCCCTGGAATAATTACTTCTGTCCTCGTTTCCAACACGCCGATGCAACTTTGACTTTCACTTTGCGCTCGTCATGTTTGATACATTGCGGCAGGCATAATTGAACTCATCTTTCATGAGACGGCTACGCTGGCAGCAAGTGGTGAACTCAAATTCGTACGGTAGCATGGTTAGCTTTTAGGGCTGTTGGGCCAACGCCGATAGCTTCAGATGGTTATAGCCCGGATGTTTCCACTTCAACGTAGCCCAACATATGTTTGATAATGTCCGCGCATTTCCTATACATGTAATGACGCAAGTCAGCAGCAGCGGGAACCCCGGCCAAGGCCCTCAGGCCTTGAAGCATTGAAGCATTGAAGTGCCTTCCCCCTGTGGGCCGGCGTCTCTCTCCGGGTCATCCTCATTGGCTCCGGCTCTGGGCTCAGCGTTGGAGTCCAAGGGGGAGATTATCTGGCCCGTCTGCCTTCAGGAGCTCCCAGGGTTTGTTTCTTTGTGTGGCATCGGTGCTGGCTGGGAGCGCGCCCACCGAGAGAGGGGAAATGTGTTTGACATACGCTCAGCAGCACACAGCCGGGGAGGCTGGAACAGCAGGATACAATTAATGACCACAGAATAAGATTGCTCCAATATGGCTTCCCTCTACCCCCACCTACCTCACCATGAGGCTGTCATATTTCACTGACCTGCCTTGCCCGCATCGGGAGGAGGAGGAGGAGGAGGAGGCCCTTTTATCCCCCTGTTTTTTTTTTTGTTGTCACTCTCTCCCTCTCCCTCTGTCTCTTCCCTTTCTCTCTCTCTCTCTGTCTCTCTCTCTCTCTCTCTCTCTCTCTCTCTCTCTCTCTGTCTCTCTCTCTCTCTCTCTCTCTCTCTCGCTCTCTCTGTCTCCGTCTCTCTTTTCTCTCCGTTGATGAGGGTCATTGATATGCAACGCTGCGTTCGTGGATCAGGAGATTCTGTTCTCATGCATATTTGTGGGGCCTGTAGCGCGACACCCCCAAAAAAAACAAGCACCGGGTCCTTGTTTATGTCCAGGTAGAAGACCGTAGACCAGTCAAAGTGCCGAGAGAAATACGTCCATCTGAGACGTTAGCCATGCTACTCAAATTTGATCCCCCTGGTCATGTTTACTTGTTCGCAATTTTGCAACTCTTCGGTCTTGGCTTCATCTCTGTGTGAGGGGATACACATGTGGTGTTGGGTCTATGGGATGTCAGGATATTTCATACGACATGGCAGCTGGAGTCCACCCCCCTACCATTCGATAATACAACAGTCGATAATGCTCAGACGGTGGTAACGTGAAGATTTGTCATCCAACAAATAAATAGGAGCCCTTTAAAAGAGACACATGGAGGAAGGAAAATCTGGAGGCCAAATGTTTCCGGATTGTTGCAGTTTTGGAGAATGGGGGTGGATGGGTGGTTGGGTGGTGGGGTGGATGGGTGGGGTGATGGGAGGGGGGGTCGAGGTTTGTTGCGCAATCCCGAGAACTTTGAGGTCAGCGCTTCTGCCTAAAGGGCTCGGAAGGGGGCGGGGAAGGGCGACGCGCAGAGGAAGAAGAAAACCTTAACAAGGTGTCAAACAGGCGGGCTCTCTTTGCTCGCATAGCTGAGCCTGCGCTGCGATGTTTGTTGACACGTCCGGGAGAGAATTTTGAAGTTTTCGCAGCTATCGTTAATCAGGACGAGGCATGATTTTTCCCAGGGAAGCGAGCCCAGGGAAGCCATCCCCGGCCTCGGCTATTGGACGGTGCCAGCGGGGCCCGTGAGGCCCAGAAAATGGCAACAGGCTTTGTTGCTATGGAAACGAGTGAAAAAGGAGCTGGCGATTTTCTTTTTTTTTTTTTTTCTCTCTCTCTTCATCTTGGAAGATTTGATTTCAGAGGGGAATCTCTCAGCTGAGCTAACCAAATGGGCTTACTAAACACGATTCTTCGGGGAAAAACCTACATTGGGAGTAGAAGCGGAGATCTAATGGGAGGGATTCGTTGTTTTTTTTTTGTGTTTGAGAAAACAAATGGTGGAGGTTTGAGACGCGGTAAGCCTGCATAGAGGCACGCTATCGGATTTACAGCTCCCTAAACGGATTGCAGGGCCCCGGTTCTCCTGATGTCCCCTCGGAATTTCACAGCAAGTTACAGAAAGAGAAAGAGAGGGAGGTGAGTAGAGAGGGGGGCGAGAGAGCAGGAGAGAGGGAGCAGGAGGGGCAAAGGGGGAGAGAAAGGGAAGGGGAGAGGGGGTGGAAGGAGAGAGAGAGAGAGGGTGGGAGAGATAGAGATAGAGGGACAGGGTGGGGGGGGTTAGACAGAGGGGGAGAGGGGGGAGAGAAGAGAAGGGGGGGATGAGGGAGAGCGATAAAGAGAGGGGGGGAGAGAGAGTGAGGGGATAAGGGGAGAGAAAGAGAGAATGTTAGATACAGGAAGAAAAGGGGAGAGGGAAGGGGAGATGGGGAGAGAGGGGGGGTGGAGTGAGAGGGACAGAGTGGGGGAGGGGGAGGCAGAAAGGAAGAGAAGGGGGGAGAGAAGAGAAGGGGGAGAACAAGGGGCGTGAGGGAGGGACAGATAGAGGCAGAAAGAAAGATTGAGAGAGAAGGGGGGAGCTGGGGGGAGAGAGAAAGAGGGAAAGAGTTAGAGAGAGGGGAAAAGTTATAGAGAGAGAGAGGGATAGAGAAGGGGGAGGTGGGGAAAGAGAGATGGGGGAAATAGGGAAATAAGGGGGTGAGAGAAAGAGATGAGGAAGAAAGAGAGTGGCGGAGAGGGGGCAGAGAAAGGGGTGGGAGGCGGAGAGGGAGAAAGTTAGAGAGCCTGAGAGAGAGAGAGAGAAAGAGAGAGTGGGTATATGGGGAGAGAGACAGAGGGAGACAGAGAGACAGAGGGATGGAGAGATAGACAGATGGATAGATGGGGAGTGGGGAGAGGGAAAGAGAGAGGGGAGGGGGGAAAAAAAAGGAAAACCAAGGTGGAGAGCGAAAGAGATGAGGAACAAAGAGAGTGAGTGAGAAAGAATGGAGGAGAGGGGAGAGCGGAAGAGAGAGAGAGAGGCAGGGAGATGGGGCGAGCGAGGGAAGGAGGGAGGGAAAAAGAGGAAAAGAAAGGGAGAGAGTGAAAAGAGATGAGGGAGTCCGAAGGAAAGAGATGGAGGGAGAGATGGGGGAGAGCGTCACGGTCCCATCCTCCCTTAAAAAAAAAAAAAAACAACAATAAAAAGACAGAACCGGGTTTTCTCCTCCACCTCGGCGCCTCAGAGAGCCACCTCGCCGGCACAGCAACACTCGTTTCTTCTCTTTCTCGTCGCCTTTTTCCAGACGAATCGGCCAACACGTCGCCTCTCTCTCCTCATAACCTTGAAGGGCGACGGAGGCTTTGGTTGGATTATAATCTCTCTCTCTACCCCTCGCTCTTTCCATCCCTTCCTCCTCCCCCTGTTTACGGTTGTTTTTATGCATGTAACATGTGGCAGACCTCATCACCCCAAGCATGTGCTCACCGCACGCACGCACACGCACGCGCGCACACACACACACACATGCACACACACACACACACACACACACACACACACACACACACACACACACACACACACACACACCTGTTCCCCTCAGCTGCCGCCGCAAAGCATTCTGGGATGTCTGATGTTAATTCCATCTTTCTCCTGAGCCCGTTGCGAGAAAAAGGGGGACCTCAAATTTGAATTGGAGGTTTTGGGGGAGGGAGGCTTTAAGATGTCGCTGGAAACACTTGAATTAATAGAAATGAATGAGTTTGGATGCAGCAGTGGTGGGAGAAGTACTATGAACCCTCCTTACTTTAAGCAAAAGTAAAACTACCCCGACGCACAATCACTCTATTGAAAGTGAGAATACCACATTGACATTTCTATTCAAGTAAAATTACAAGTTCTTGCTGTTAAATGTACTTTAAGTGTTAAAAGTAAAAGTTGTTGTTGTCACGGTTATGGTATCTTTTTTCGCTAAAGAGAAACACCATTATAGTAATTTACAAAAGTATAGTAATACTTCTAAAGTTATATAGTAATGGTTATAGTTATTTACAAGGATATGCCCCTCAGGAACCATGGATTAGCAATTCTAAATCAGCTCTCCTCATTCTGTGAAATCAGAATGAGACAAAAGTGAAGTCAAAACTATGAATATTTGCTTTGAACGGAAGTGGAGAAAGGGCCTCCGAAAAGACACCAGACACATCTCCATCCAGGACGGTGATCTCCAAGCGGTGACGGACGCTCTATTACGAACGACTAACTCCCATTCAAAAGGTTTCCTTCTGGAGATCTCTCGTGTGGATAGTTTTACTGGACTCTCCCCGTCTCTCAGGAAAAAAAAAGTTGCTGATGCCTTTGGGGGAGGAGGAGGAGGAGGAGGAGGAGGAGGAGGTCGGAGCTGGAAAGTGGTGGGCTGCCCCCGGAGAAAATAATAGAGGCAGAACAGCAGAACAAACTGCACCATCCCCCCCACCAACCCCGTCCATTCCAGAACCGCTAGCAATTAATTTACTAAAGAGGCTGCTGGATCATTCTGGGAGACAAAGGCGGAGGCGAGGAAGAATGCAGAATGCTCCGTTTCCCTTTGTGAGGACATTCTCCACCCCGGATAACTGGGCGGAGGTTGTGGAGGATGGTTCTTGATTGGAGTGACATTGTGGCTATCGGCTCCTTTGGTCTTTCTCGGAAAAAAGCTAAACTTTGAAATAAATGGACGTGCACTTCTCCAGTATAGCGATTTTCTATCCACCCGGGCCACATAAAGTCCTTTGCGGTACATATTCCATGCACAGACAGCAGTGGCAGCCGTGCAAGGAGAGGACCGGCTCATCGGGAGCTCTTAGGGGTTAGGTGTCTTGCTCGAGGACACCTCGGCAAATTATCCAGGAGGAGCCGGGGATCCGACCGCCAGCCCTCCAGTTGCCAGACGACCGGTCGAGAACACTTAGTGAGCAAATCCAGGGTACATCTGCATTCAAAACAATACATTTTACCCACAGTGAACTCAAACTAAATCCTTCAAATGAAAGTTTTCCATTGATAAATCGGTCCAAAAAACCCCCCTAAAAACGGCATTGGTCCGGCTCTCTCTAATGAGCAGGGCATAGTTTATATACACACACACACACACACATCAGATTTGTAAATTTGTAGCATGGTGGCACAGTACTGCTGTCTCACAGCAAGAAGGTATGGGTTCCATTGCCACCTGGGGCGCAGTTGGCACCGCGCTCCGGTGGGTTATCTCCCAGTTAGGGGCCTTTCTGCGTGGAGTTTGCATGTTCTCCCCGCGCTCCCGTGGGGTTTCCTCCACATAACATCGTAAAAACATGCAGAAGGAACATCATCTGACCAGCGATGCACGCTGAAGTTGGACCCCGGGTGCTGGAAGCTTCCAGCACCCACTGCTCCTGGCCTGTCCCCCGGAGGAAGGAGGTGCAGGCATTGATGGGAAAAAAGCGGAGAACACATTTCACGGCCTCCATTAATTGTGTGTGTGTGTGTGTGTGTGTGTGTGTGTGTGTAATGGCTGCCGTAGCTACACGTATGCATGTGTTGTGGTGAGTGCAGTGTGAAATAAAGACGAGCCAAGCTTGTCCACTTTTGTTTGTTTTGTTTTACATAATTTTCGATATATTTATGGATAATTTCCTACTTTGTAGGAAAAAAGTAGGATCATGCACAGTAAATGTATCCCCCTACGTTCCGCCAATCTCAATGTCCTATTAACTCTGATTTCAAGTATTTTTTAATATTTTATTTGCACATTATGACTTGCTCTCACGATTCAAAATATTTTAGGGCTGTTTTAAGTTGACATAAGGAGGGAGCAGGTGGTGTGGGGGTGGGGTTATGCGGTGCCGCAGCGGTGTGGAATAGAACACAGGCACACACACACACACACACACACACACACACACACCCGCATGCCTGCACACCGGCTAACATACACACTCACATACAGTGAACAAACAGTGGTGCTTCTGGAAACAGATGGGGAGGCAGGTGAGTGATGGTTTGCATACACTTTAACAAGAGAACAGTTTGAGTAAAACAAAAAGAGAGAAAAAAATAAAAATAAAACATGAGTTTAGCCAACAAACAAGCACGTATAGGAAGTATAACGATTTAAGAAAAAGAAATATATAAGATGAACACACATCATAATAATAACATCACACATAATAAAGATATTATGTTTCTGTGTGTGTGTGTGTGTGTGTTTGTGTGTGTGTGTGTGTGTGTGTGTGTGTGTGTGTGTGTGTGTGTGTGTGTGTGTGTGTGTGTGTGTGTGTGTGTGTCTGTGTGTGTGTGTCTGTGTGTGTGTGTGTGTGTCACCACACTAATTAATTGGTTTACTGCCACTGGTGTCTCAGTCAGGAATCTGAACTTTGCTTTGACGTGTTGTCCTGGGTGTTCACCTGTTTGGACAAGGGATTGTGGCTCGTCCCCTCCGTGGAATGGAGAAACACAGGGAGCAGCCGAGAGGGCCACTCCACTTAAGAAATAGAAGCTCGAGTATCGCCTGCTCCTACCCCTGCTGCACTATGTCCTCATAATCCAAATGTCCCATTAATGCGGTTGGTTGTTCAGGTGTTTTGTCCTTTTAAACCATGTATCTACACACATACACACACACACCCCATTCTCGGTGACACTCCCTCCCCATTTTGCCCTAATCTGGAGAATGAGAATAATTGATCTACAGTAAACTGAGCCTCATTTTGTCACAGGTCATTTCGTACCTCTCCCATTTTCGTTACCCAGCGCAACATACTGTGGTTTGGACCCATGTCAGCTGACAAACACAAACCTTAAACTCCATGTTTGCCATACTATACATTGAACCCTTTCCAGGTCTTGGTGAACCGTGACTCGTCCACAAAGAAATATAATTAGTTATTCACCACAGAGCAGGTAATACCCATTGTTATTGATTGGATTATTATTATTATTATTATTATTTTATTCCACCAGCTAAACAGCTATATCTCAGGCATGGATTAAAAAAATAAATAATAATAAAACAAAATAACAACAGGCGTCCAAAAAGCCGGGTGCCAATTTGACCATAGGGGTCGCTATGATAAGCAATCCTACAGTATAAAACCTGAAAAACTTCTTCTCATCAACCATAAGTCCAAAAAAAGCAACATTTAACACTCTGTCGTCCTCCTGATTCTTTCTCTTTGTAAGGCACAAGCCAGTTTGCATTCCTGCGTCGAGTGTTTAGACAAACTCCCTCTGCGTGTTACACCCAGCTTTACGCATCGGGGACAAACTGCAGTGGCTCGGCTTAAGTGCGGACCAAAAGTTGCCGAGGGACGGTATCGGTTTGAACTGCCGCTGTCAGAAAACACAAAGCAACCCCCCCGGGACACCCGCGGGGATGAACGCCGTAAAGCAACATGTTCTGAGATTCATCGCGAGCAGAGCAACTACTGTATTTACAGGCGGCCGCGGGAGCGCCGGCCTCGTCCTTTATTGCCTGATTAAAGACAAATGGGCAAAAGGAGAGAATGGAAAATCTCATCATTATTGCAAAGCATCTTCTCCTGAATAATGAGGGATAACGGGAGATAAGGACGAGAAGCCTCCGTTAAGGACCGTGCGCTAACCCGATTAAGCCCTTCCACATTCTCAGGTTCTGCTTTCAATTATGGACATTTGCCACGCACACAACAGGGTTTTTTTTTTCATTTGTTTTTGTGGCAAAGCTACACGTTGTTTTATGTCAGCAATAATGTCAAAACCTCCCTTATAATAAAAATGTGAGTTTACAATATAATACGGTGGAATAAATGTCCTGGAGGGACTTCTGTATATAATAGTTTGGTTTATATTTGCATTTATTGGCTTTACCTTTAAGGTAATATATTATTTTGGGACCCGCATAGCCCCAAATCCCCTACCATCAACTGAAACCAGAGTTGGTTACAAACTCTTCTACTAGTGCTAAGGCGAGCCCGCACCCACCTTCTCTCCCAGACCTGAGCTCATGAGGCCTCAGACACACTTAATGGGATTATGGTAATATCATTTTGTGCCACTGACCTCAGGCCAGTGCCAGGATTCTCGCAGATCCTCAAACAAAAAGCCCCGGAGCTCCTGGAGGGTTCCAGCGGGGGCTGGACCAGGACTCTTGGCACGCAGGCCGAGATCTCCCCGGAGGGCAAAGCACAAGATGGATGGTTGTGGGGCACAGCCTCACTTCCTAAAATCTACGCCCACAGTGATAATAAATTCTGCAATTCTTTTTTTGGAAAAATGGTGGGGAAAAATAGGCGTCTTGTAAAAAATTGTGTATGGTTTTCCAAGATACAGTCGAGGTTGACTGACGTCGGCTGGATGTTCTTTCAAATATGGCTCCAGACGCACCATTCCACAGATAATATAAAAGTAATCTTATTACCTACCCCCCTTTTGCTCCTACCTTTGGCCAAAGTTGTCTTCCCAAGGTTTAGCTGGAGTTTCCCTTCATGGATTTGTGTCATTGGCGTTGAAAAAGACCTTCTTGCGATGGACGGTCTACCACAAGTCAGCAAAGAAAGCTTTGACAATTTCGACATTATCAGTGATGTTCCAACGACTACGCTGAGCACGTTACACGTATTTCTGTCTTTAGTACGGTAATACAACTATTCCAGTGTGATGACCCAGTTATTACTAATAACACCACTACGTCTTCCTGCCTAAGCCAGCGGGTCCCACGTAGGCTTCGAGAAGATCTGTCAGCGTTCAATCGCTAGACCAGCCGGCAAAACCATGGCCAAAGTTGAATGACTAATGATCCCCGCTCAAGGCCTTGAGAAGCCCTGTTGAAAAAATGAACCGATATCCCCCCCAGTCCGACCGCAGCCGCGGAGCTTCTCAACCCCGGTAGCACTGGACGGCCACCAGATGTAAATGTTTATAACCGGAGGAGCGTAAAACATGACATCCCTTTCGGCGTCTTGGGCTGAATAGGACATCAACTCCTCATCGCCCGGTTCAAATAAGGTAAACTCTATATGTCGGAGGGCTGTTTGGCCCTAAACTCCATCTTGTTTTTTCCTTTTCTCTCTATTGTGTTTTATTGTTGTCCCAATTCCAAGGGTGATTCACCAGATTTCTTTTTTCCTCTTCCTTTTCTTTTCCCCTCTTCCTCTTTGCCCCCTTTCGACAGACCACCCATAGGGTTCGGCGGGGGCAGACGTCCCCGTGGAATAATAATGGGGTCGTCCTGGGAAAATTGCCCATGGAAAGGCCTGTCTGACAAAAAAAAAAAAAAAAAACTGCAGAAGAAAGAAGAGAAAGAGAAAAATTTGGTCTGGTTTCCGATGGCTTGTGGGGGAACATTCGTCAGAGGGCTCCTGCTGTTTGGAGGGGGAGCGTTAGCATTGTAGCCCCCAAGCCGCTCATTGGCTGGGGTCGCCCTCACCCCTGCCAAGCCTCCCAGCCAAGGTCACGGCGGTTTGTGGAAAGATCCGTCCTGCGCCTAGAAAGTCCCATGCTTTTCTCAACGCTGTGTTCTCCCATCGGATCGGTTGTGATAAATTGGAACGAGGGGCCGTCTTTCACTTGACTTTGTATTTCCGATGCCGTTTCTGATGTCGTTTTCTGGTTGCACGGGGGGACAAAGTCATCGACGCGCCAGCACTGAGCAATATGGAGATGTGGCCTAAAGTGGCCTGCGAGGCCCCATCGTAGGGCTGGGCGAGGTCGGCAAAATCAAATATCACAATATTGTTCTGATTCCTCGATTTCCGTTATTTTACGATATTTTTGAGTTCATGACTATTAGTGCTTCAATAAGATATACCTGAGAACCACTGGATAGCATTGTGTGTATTTTAACCAAGAGGTAGAAACATCCAGAACCGTCGATGAAGTTCAGAAACTTTACTTTGTCGTAGTGCAACCTGAAGGACAACATTTAACCTCGTGGATACTCGTAGGTTTTGGGATAGGAGTTAGGGTTTGATTTCTCCAAATGATTGAAAATGAAGTCTTTCTTCTCATGCTGCTCCCTTCGAGTAAAGACAAATATCAAGTCTATAAATGTTCAGGACCCTTGTGAAAAGGATAACTTGAGGTGGTTTGTTCTTTTTCAGCCTCGACAAGACCCGGGTGTGTTGGACTAAGATCCTAACTTAAGAAATCCTTCACGCCCCGCGACCATTATCAATTTAAGGAGTTACGTTCACGGAATCGTCAAAACAGCAACGTTTGGAAAGACGTTCATGTCGAGATTCTCGCTTGAATTACAGGTTTAATGTGCTTTCACATTATACTTCCTCATAATATCAAGTTTTTGTGATCACATATTTGTGGTTATCGAGATGTTTATACGGAATTTGACTCAATTGAACTTTTGTTCACGATTCATCCGTTAAACTGTGTTGGGGCCGAGCTACAGGAAGACTTAGGTCCGAGGCGAAGGTTGGGGTGCAGCGGCGGGTGACGGAGAAGCGGTTTTAGTCCAGTTGACGTGAGGACAGAGATGTCATCCGAAACCCCCCGAACCCTTGCCTAGGATTTCTGCGAAAAAAAAACCACACGAAAAAACAGAAAAACACCAGAGCCTGATTGTGTTTACACTGTGGCTGATTTATTAAAGCTCGCCTTACTGTATACTTGGTAATGGACATAAAATATTCTCTAGTGCAGTTTGTTTCTTTAGGCGGTGGAGTATACAGGGGGTGGCGGGTGGGGCTTGGGTGGGCGGGGTGTGGACATACATCTTCTCAATCGGCCGTGGAGACGGCGGCGGCGTGACCTCACGGTCTGCAGAGCCGCAGACGAGCTCCAAAACCTCCAAAGCGAGCTCTAATGAGGAATCCGAGGGCCCCGCTTTCCACAAACTACATTAGCCCCCTTTTTTAAGCTCCCAGTCGGGCAGCTTTCAATGGGGGGGATTGATCCTGGAAGTCCAAAACCTGTGTGTAGCCTCAATGAAAACATGATTAATTGTATGTTCGCTGAGGAAGGTTTAAAGACTGTTTTTTATAATAAGCGCGCCACATTAAAATGTAGAATCTCAATCATTCTGTGCGCTATTTACTTCGGAATGAGTTACCTTCCACTATTGGCATATTAGAAAAATATTTGAAAAAAATAGTCATTCATCTTAATGTCAGCTCAAATAACAGGCTAAGTTCACGTAATGGTCCACTCTCCCTATTAACTCTAAAATATCAATCGCACACAAACGTTTTAATTTTTCAATATATTTTCATTTTATTGCAAACAATGTAATACAAAATATAAGCTTTTCAGACAAGGCAATGTGTACCTATGGAAACTGCATTTAGAAGATGACAACATGAGAACTAAGGATACGGAATATAAAATGAGAAACAGCTTTTAAAAAAAACAAAACAAATAAAGGTATCTTGTGATTCTAGAGATTCTTTACACGCATCCGCGACTTCCACAACCATTAATCAGTTTGTTAGAATGAAACAAGTGAGAATAAAAATTCCAGTTTTTTTTTCTTTTTTAAAGAAAAGACTTTAGACAGGTTTATTGGAATTATAAGTAATCTGTACATAACTAGATCATGAGAAAAAATAAACAAAACAAAAAAAAACAAAGGAACATTTAAATGGAAACATTTTTACCAACGATAAATAACCAAATATGTACCACATATAACAGCAAACTATTAGACTGAAAATTCAATGTTTTCCAATTCAGTTCATCGCTGCGTAATAATAATAAAAATTTTAAAAAAAGACGATAATTGCAAATAGTTATCTTCAAATAAAATTAATGCTAGCGAATAAATTAAGAAAAAAAAGGTTAGAAAGGTGGGGGCTGTAGGTTTTGATGGAGGCTGAACGGTCCAACCAGCATTACCAGTGGACGGAGCTGACTGGGGCTCCGCAGGCACCGATGGTATCAAGGCAGTACCCAGATTAACCCCCAAAAAAAACAACAACCAAAAAAAAAACAAGCATTGCCCAATTACATTTAGCAACACCGTTAAGGCCCCTCGTAGAATGACATGGCAACCTGATAGTAACTCTCCCGACATAATTATCTGAGACTAAAGGCAGAGACAGTTCAGAAAGTTCGCCGGTGACACCGTCCTTTACAGAAAAACCAAACTATGACACACTTGCCTCGCTCGGAGAAATCACTATAAAATATATACAGTACAGAGATCTGAAGCACAATTTTTAGGCTATTTATAAGACATGTTGTGTGAGTAAAAGGCTGTAACTTACTTTCTGTACAAAAAAAATACATTAGTAAGGCCACAGAGGGTCCTCGGACCAAGTCTGGAAAAACCCTCGAACGATGAGGACAACAACGTTGATGGAGATGATAATGACACTGATGATGATGGTGATGAAGATGGTGCGGCGATGAGAGCGGAACACATACACAGTACATACTAAAATATTTATAAACCATATGTCCTCACAGAGGAATTCTCAAAGCAATTGTCTGACATTATATCTAGAAAAATATAATCACAATTCCAAACGATACAAAAGGCACTGTCGTGAGCCATTCTGAACACATGTTTTCAGTACTAGGAACAAGAGAAAACAACAACAAAAAAACAAAAATCAGTCCCGGTCCTGTTCTTCTGTTGGTGACAAAGGGGTGTTGGCAGACAGGAAGTTCTATGTACTTTGAGTTTGGCTGTCTTTGTTGACCAGTCAGTGCTGAGGTTTTGGGTCCTCCTCAAGGCCTGGAGAGCTGCGTGTAGACCGGCTGCTGGTCCCAGTGCTGAGGACTGTGGGTCTGGGGCACCGAGGGCACCCCGGCCGTGTCGGCGATGGGCGTGTACATGGGCCTCTGGCTGGGACTCATGTAGCTGAAGCCGCTGTAGAGGCCGGAGCCCTGGCCCCCGGCGGTGGCGTGGCCGTAGTAGGCGTTGGCGCCCGTCTGGTGTTCCGAGTAGTCGTACTGCGAGCGGGCGATGGAGGGGTAGGAGGCTGCGGAGGCGCTGTAGTGCTGCAGGTTGAAGGAGCCGTAGGCCACGTGCTGCGGCGAGCCCTGCTGCTCGCTGTAGTGGCTCGGACTCAGCTGCTCCGTCTTGATTTGGGTGGTCCTCTGCTGGCCCTGGCCCTGGTCGCCTCCACCCGAACCTCCGTTGCCGCTTCCGCTGCCGCCTCCGCCCAGAGTGGTCAGCGCGTGCTGCTGCTGCTGCTGCTGCTGCTGCTGCTGCTGCTTGGACATCCAGGCCTGGGCGCCAAGGCCGTAGCCGCCGGTGTAGCCAGCCTGGGCGGCGGCGGCCACGGCGGCGTGGCTGTGAGGGGGCAGGTACTGGTCGAACTCGTCCACGTCGAAGCTGCCCATGTTGGAGATGACTTCGCTGCTCAGCTCGCCGATGTCCACGGCGCCGAAGTCGATGTTGAGCTGGCGGCCGGTGCCCTCCTGCAGGGGGCGGCCCTCGCGCTTCAGGTCGGCCTTGCCGGGGGGAAGGTCGGTCTTAGGGGTGGTCGGAGGAGTTGGAGGGCCTTGGGACTGACCTGATGGGTTGAGAAAAAGAATGGGTTCATATTAAAATAGGTTTGATTTAAATAGGTTTGATTTAAGGGTATCAAGGAAGACCATATTGGCAGCACGTGGACAGGTGCATTGGTGGAATAAAAATTCCATTAACATTAATCCTTAACCTGGTTATGCCAACCACAGCTGCAACTATAGTCTCACATCTAGTTTCCTGCACAGTCATATCATGGCTATAGTTAATAAAGGGCCAAAGCAGAAACCAGTGAGGAATTCTTACCTGAGTGCTCTCCGGGAGAGTGCACCTCCCCCATGCTGGAGGCGGGGGAGTCGGCCTGCTGCAGGGCCTTGAAGATGGCGTTGGGTGAGATGTGGGTCTGCTCTCCGTCCTCGGGCTCGCTCTGCCCGTTCTTGACGGACTTCCTCCGCCTGGGCTGGTACTTGTAGTCGGGGTGGTCCTTCTTGTGCTGCACCCGCAGGCGCTCGGCCTCCTCCACGAACGGGCGCTTCTCGCCCTCGTTCAGCAGCCTGGAAGCACAGCAGCGACATGGAAGCGTCAGAGTCACTCCAAAGTGCATGTACTCTGACTTATCAAGGACAGAACAGGTTTGACAAAACAAGTAGATCTGCAGGAAATAGCTCCCTCAAACATGTTATCATGCCGATGTTATTTATTATTATCATCATTTATGCAGTGGAGTAGACTATTATAAGTGTTTTCTAATTTCTTGAACAATTTATTTATATTGCAGATTTTTAAGCATGCTGCGGGAAAAGAAGAAAAATAAAAATGTTTAGACCGACAATTGTATTCCTATCAATATAAATTAAAGCCTTGTTATTATTATTTTTTTAATTGATGTGTGTGTGTGTGTGTGTGTGTGTGTGTGTGTGTGTTTAGATATATTTCACAGATTTCTAAGAATTCTGAGGATGAAGAAGAAAATACAAAAGGGTAGAAAATGCAGAACAGTAATTTCAGTCTATTGTTGCGTTGATATTACTCTCTTATTTTTTTATACAACTAATGTATTCGCATTGCACCGGCTCTGAAGCAGGCTGAGGAACAAGAAGAAGAATAAAATGAAAGAAATAAAAAAATAAAAATCTGTTTTTAGACCGATGACTGCAGCCTACGAACAACACCCACGCGTTTAGTGACGAGAACAAATAAAGAATAAAGCACATTGGGGGAGACAAGGGAGCTCGGGCATCCTACCTCCACAGCTTTCCCAGGGTCTTGCTGAGCTCCGCGTTGTGCAGGTGAGGGTACTGGTCAGCCAGCTTCCTCCGGGCGGCCTGGGCCCACACCATGAAGGCGTTCATGGGTCTCTTGACGTGGGGCTTGCTCTTGCTGGAGCCGTTGACCCGCACCGGCATGGGCACCAGGGTCCAGTCGTAGCCCTTCAGGACCTGGGACACCGCGTCCCGGATGCACACCGGGAACTTGCCCTCCTCCTCCTCCGCCTCCTCCTCCTCCGTCTCCTCCGTCTCCCCGGCCTCCTTCTTGTAGTCCGGGCCCAGCAGATGGTGGTGGTGGTGGTGGTGGTGGTGCTGGTTGTGGTGGCTGCTGCTGTTGTTGTTGTTGTTGTGGTGGTGGTGGTGGTGGTGGTGGTGGTGGTCCGAGAGGGGCCGGTGGTTCTCGGTGTCGGACCCCGACACGGAGCCCGAGGGGCAGGGGGAGCCCGCCGAGTCCTCGGACATGCTGGGGCTCGGAGCGTCGGAGTGGCCCTTCTCCTGTTCGTCTGTCATCTTCAGGTAGGGGTCGAGCAGATTCATGCGAGCTTCTGGTCAGAAAAAATGTATGATAGTGGTGAGAATAAATTTCGAGAGAAAGTTCCTTGAACTCCTAAAATCCCAGGTTGCTGAGACCTCTGCAGAGACTGACGCTGCGAAAATAAAAGATAAAAACAAAACTTTTAACTCCTCCACAAGTTGGAAAAAGAAAAAGCACCGAAAAAAAAAAAAAAAAAAAAAAAAAAAAAAAAAAAAAAGTTCTCGTCCCTCTTCTTCAAGTTTGTTGAAAAACTTCGACCAGTGACAAATGCAAAAGTGCAAATGTTTTCACTTGGGGAAGAAGTGAGAGAGGCTGGGTGAGTGTGAGTGGATGCATCTGCCGCCGCCTGCGCCGCGCTGAGGACTCTGCGGGCGGAGGAGCCGCCGCCTGGATTTATCTCGAGCCTCGGAGTTCCCCTGCGAGGAGGCGATTGGGTGGAGGCTGTTGGGGGTGGAGGCTGTTGGAGGCGGGGACGAAATTCGAGCCTGTATATACACTCACTGAGCACTTTATTAGGAACACCGTACACCTAGTTATTCTTGCAAATACATATATATATATATATATATATATATATATATATATATATATATATATATATATATATATATACACACACACACACATACTGTATATCAGTTAATGTTGACATCAACCATCAGAATGGGGGGAAAAATGTGATCTCCGTGTTTTCTACCGTGGCATGATTGTTGGTGCCAGACGGGCCGGTTTTAGTCCTTCTGCGCCTGCAGATCTCCTGGGATTTTGAGGCACAACGGTCAGAACAGTGCAAAAAAAGAAAAAAAACCCACAAAAAAACATCCAATGAGCGACAGCTCTGCGGACGGAAGCACGTTGTCGCTGAGAGAGGTCAACGGAGAACGGCCGGTCCGGTTCGCGCCGACAGAAAGGAGACGGTGGCTCGGACGACCGCTCCGCACAGTTGTGGCGAGAAGAAAAAACATCTCAGAATGCGCAACGCGTCGAAACCTTGAGGCGGGTGGGCTACAACGGCAGAACTCCCGTCAGCCAAGAACAGAAAGCTGAGGCTGCATTGGGCACAGGCTCACCAGCTGAGGACTGGAAAAACGTAGCCTGGTCTGAGAAATCTTGATTTCTGCTGAGGCACACAGATGGTCAGAATTTGGCGGCAACAGCATGAATCCATGGACCCAACCTGCCTTGTGTTAACAGCCCAGGCTGGTGGCCGGTGGTGTAACGGGGTGGGGGATTTTTTTTTCTTGGGACTCTGACAGCCTATTTGAGTGTTGTCGCTGACCATGTGCATCCTTCCCTTCGTGGCCACAACTGACCCGTCTCCTCATGGCTACTTCCAGCATGATAATGCACCATGTCCCAAAGGGAAAAGCCGTCTCAAACTGTACGAACATGACAACTTCAGTGGCCTTCCCAGTCGCCGGATCCGAATCCAATAGAGCTTAGGACTCTGGGATGTGATAGAACGGGACATTTTCAGCATGAACTGACAAATCTGCTGGAATTGCGTGATCTAATCATGTCCACATGGACCAGGATCTCAAAGGAATGTTTCCAACATCTTTTGAAATCCATGCCACGAAGAATTGCGGCTGTTTTGAGAGCGAAGGGAGACCCTCCCCAGTATTAGTGTAGTGTTCCTAATAAAGTGCTCAGTCAGTGTATATCCAAGTCAACAACAGTGAGAAAAAAAAAAAAAAGAAACTTTTTTTTTTTTTTTTCCTTCGACAATCCAACCCGATGTGATTTGGAGTCTTATATTCAATTAATGTTAGAGTTTGCTCATGACAAAACCATTGCTGCAAATGCATGTGGGACATATCCAACTGTCCATAAGGAATAAACTTTTGCATGGACTTATCTCCATAAAGCCCCACACTTATCGATGATAACAGGCAGTTTTTTTTAGTTTTTTTTAATTGTTGTTTTGTCAATCTTTATTTGTCGTCATTCTATTTCCTAATGGCAGAAATTCAAGATTCACAGCTGGGGCCGCTTTTTATTTGAGCCGTCACTGTCATTTTATTTTTATTTTTTACATACTTTTCAATGACAATCCTTTTTTCCCTTATTCTCCACGTTGCACATTAGTTATACATATTATTTACACATTATTATATATCAGTCATTTCTCAGAAATGCTTGCCACTCCACTCAGGTCCATGTTTCCATGTCTCTGGGGAGAAGTTACAGGGGCAAACTTAAGAGAGCCGTCCCAAGCATTGGGGGGCAGTACACATATTGACCAACAGGGGGCGACATGAGTCCAAAAACTCCCGGAGGCCTCCTTCGTCTATCGAGCGGTGGAACGTGACGTCTTCATTCACAACAAGCACATCGAGGCTTCTCATTGAAAATGCCCCAAAATGTAGTATAACATAACTTTTTCCGAACCCCATGTTTATATGATTCATATGATATTTTCAACTGAAAAAAATGATAAACATTGCTTACACTGCGACGTCTTCATTTGGATACAATATAATAATAATGAACAATAGATGAGAATATTGTGACAGTATTACATCCATTAACATGGGATGTTGTGCAATGTTTATTTCAATGAGAGATTATTAAAATATACTTTGTATGGGCCTGTACACGTGATTAGGCCACTAATTATTCACTTAGCATATTCATTGAATTATTGTGACCGTGACTATTTATGGCTCAGTCAAAACCACACGCACCTGCTCTTTTTGTGCTGAATTCTTGGAAGAATAACAATGTGGAAAACCAACAACAACAACAACAACAACAACAACAACAACAACAACAAAAACAACAATAATAATAATAATAACAACAATAATAAAAATTAGTCTTATGTCAAACAAATGTGTCACACTAAAATGTCCTTTGTTGGTTAAGCTCCACGTCTTGTTTTTTTTAGTGGCAGAAAGACCGAAAAACTTTGCTGTGTGATTTCTATCACTAAAAGAGGAACTATTATGCTCCTTTTTACACAAGTCAAGGTCCTGGAGGTCCACAAAATATGTTTTTCGAAGTTTTTTGCTGAGATCATGCGCTTAGATTATGCTTAGATTATGCATTCGAGCCATTCTAACCTACCTCTGAATCCATTGTGTTCCTGACGTTCGGTTTCAGGGGGAGGAGCCACCCCCCTGAGGCCCCTAGTTCTGTTAGCCAATGGGGTTTGAGCATGGCTTCAGGGTTTCCTTCCATTAACTCCATAACTTTCACTGATTTCACCTTATCAGTCCACCAAAATCTGTTTCTGGACAAATTTGAGGCAAGAAATAAGCAACGCATTTGCTGAATCTTCAATAATATTAGATCTACAAGGCTTCGTTTAAAAGTTTGTTCTGACTTAGGTTGCCGTGCTCCAATCTTGTGGAGGACACGGACACCGCAGCACGACACACCAGGACTCTCGGACGCAGGGATTTTTTGTTAATAAATAAATAGAAACATCTACAATAAAAACACACAATTTGTATTGGATTTGTTTGGAGACACGCACAGCGGCTGGGATGGAGCAGATGACCATGTAAATAAATCCACGATGCGCTGACGTCAGCTCGTGCAGAGAGTAGAAAAAACCTTTGGAAAAACGAGCGTCCAGAGCGGTCGGAAACCTGAGCGTTATGTTCAAAGCGATTACTTTGTCACTAGTTTACCTCATTATTTGACACAATGGCCACGTCTAATATGAACATCCCACATTGTAACATTACATATATCACAGAAAATAAGGAATAGCGTAATAGATCCCATTTAACCAAATAATGTAATTTGAGGAGACAAAAACAAATATAACTTTCAAAGTTCATGAATATTTTACACAGTAACAAACCAAAACAGAATTTGTTAATACATCCTTTAGAACGCATGAAATAGCACATTCTATTATGTTCAAAGTGAAAGTTTTTTTAAATCAAAAATGAGACTTATATAGGATTATTTGTGTTTCTTTTTATATATATATATATACATTTACATTTTTAAACTTTTTTTTTGGCAGTTTTTTTTTTTTGTTTTTTTTTGCAGAGAGCAGTGATGAGGGACAAGAAATGGGTGGTAGAGAGAGAGGGAGAGGCAAATGACCGCATGCTGGAGTTGAACCTCGGATCGACACAAGCTTATCTGGGGCCCATGCATTTACATACAGCAATTTAATGAGGCAGGAGGTATTATTTGTTTTTTGTTTTTTTTTCATCCAAATAATCCCGCTCGGCTTTTCAGAAATTAAAAAAAATAAAAAACTGTTAAACAAAAACTGTTCCAGTCGCATTGTTTGACTTGAGGAAGCAGCACACTGTCATCCATCAACCAAATTAAAATAAACACTTCACCATCAGGCAGGCAGTGTCTTGTGCTGCTCTTCTCTGTCTACATACAGTCTATTGTCTTCCATTTTTTATTTGTCATCTCTTTTTTCACTTGACCCTGAATTCCTCCCGGGAATAAGTGTTATCTTATCTGATCTTACTTCATCCGTCAACTTCTGATGCTGTGACACCTGAATTTACCCCCCGGTGATGAATAAAGTGTTATTTTTTTCAAGTATTTATAGTCTGAGTCTAAAATATACTTTTTATATCTTATGATATTATGCCCTGAAAACATTAAATAACGTTTTAGCTAATATCCAAATAATCAAACTTTACTCCTGCTCTTAATGGAACATCACCCGACTAAGAGCTGGGAAATATACTGTAAGAATGTCTTCATGGAGGCAGACACCTTAAATGGCAGACTTCTCTCCCTGAGAATGAATTCCTTTTGCAGATATTTAGTATTTACTATCCTATATTACCAGCACATGAGAAAAAAAAATAAGCCCAAAAATTGGGCTCCCACTGTGTCATTTCAGATATTTTTTTCTCTCTTCACGCCGGAGGAGGAAGCCCAGCGGCAGTTCACACCGAGGCATCAGGGGTGTGGTCCGCCATGTTCTCGCCTTAGATGCATTGGATTTTGGGGGGGTTGGGGCGGGCCTACAGACCTTCGGGCCTACGGCGGGTGGTGGTGGTGGTGGTGGTACGCAGGGTCAGCCCCCAGCCCCTGCCGGCCCAGACCCCGGCGAGTCTTGGGAAACTTCTCAGCTTGACTTTGAGCCACGGCGTTAAAATTCTGAGGGCAAACACTCGGGCTAAACTGCCAAATCATGTCCTCCTCCTCCTCCTCCTCCTCCTCCTCCCCTGGCTCGCCTGGATTCCGCTGGAAGACGGTTGAGACGTCCGCCTCCCTCCTTTTGAAAGGTTGATGTTTTTTTTGTCCCCCCCCCCCCCCCCGCCATCACCTGCGGGTGGTTTCACATTGTTTCTTTTCGATGATTATCCGTGTTCTCAGAAAATACAGTCTCCTATCTTCTCGGCCGCAGGGTTCTCAGGCTTCCGTCCTAGCTTTCGAGGACATTTCCCCGACCACCGAAATGGTTGACTCACTCCTTCGGATTACCCGCTCTGAAATCAATAATAAATTAATGATTGCAATAATTTCCAAAGTGATGTATGAAGTGGCAGAGGGAGGAAGGCAGGAATGGCCTTCGACGAGTCACAACCAACATCACACCCTTCTGAGACTTTCCCCGACGGCCGGCCCCGGCTGCCGTAGTGCCCAAACAGATACCAGGAAATCCCCTTCAAACGATCAGGTGGTGCTCTGCCCTTTTTCTGCTTCTTCCGTCCTCAGCGTGACTCTTTGTAGCCAACCCATTTTCTAAAACTTCAATTCTCATCTGGAGACACCTCCGACTGTGCACAACCACCAGACTGTAGCTGCCCCAGCACTTTCCACTTTCCGCAGGCCCGGGCCAGTTTCTACGGACGCTTCCACCGCCACCGCCAGTGTTTGCCGAGCCAGATCAGAGCGCTCCGGCCGCAGGGCAGGTTGTTGACACACGGCATTTTGCGCTGGGCAAAGTTTGAACAGGACTTATCAAGGCCTTGACACCCTCAGAAGGACGGGGCCGACGGTTTCTCTTCTGACTCCCTCGCACCTCCTCGAGACCCCGCTCGGATGGACCGCAACAGGTTCCACCGACTCTGCCAGAGGAGGAGGAGGAGGGAGCCCGGGGGGAAAGAGCTCGCAGAGATTCGGAAACGGGATAACAAACTCTTGCAGAAAACCACTGAACCACATAAACTCATCTACTGTACACGCTCTCACTAAAGCTAACTCTAGCTACACAGAAAGTACAATGGAAGACTCGAGGAGATGAATGTCCAAGGTCAAATGTCCAATTTCACATTCATAACAGTGACTGAGAATGTGTGCCCGTTACGCATTGGGATTTTTTATTTTTTTTTCCATTCGATTATACCGTTTTTCCCACCAAAGTTAGCTTCCGGAATTTCAGCGCGCGTAGAGGGGCCAAAATCCGAGCTCCCACCCAGGTGTCCTGTTCACATCAGAGCCGCGCGGAGGTGGAGCCGAATTCGTTTGACCCGGGACTGAGACCCGTGTTTTTCCTTTCCCACCGGCGACAAATGCTGGATGTTAAGGGGCGTTAGCGGGGAAAATGGGTATTAGAAAACAGAGGGAAATAAATAATTCTACAATAAAAACAGTTTTTATTTGCTTTGTTTGGGGGAAAAAAATGTCTCTGATCCGAGCCGCGCCTCCGCCGCAGAGCTGCTCCGCGGAGCGTGATGCTCAGTATAATGGTACGGTCCACTTTAGGGGTGTCTGAAACCATATTACAAGATTCTTCCAGGCATGAAAAGGGGAAATATATTGTAATGTTTACGATTACAAGTAAGAAGGATATACAACTGTTTCGACCCCTCCCGACACACACACCCACACACACACACACACACACAATCCCCCCCGTAATTTGAACTATGGTTGTAGGGCTATCATTACACTATTTTCATTTACTGCGGAGAAGGGAAAATATATACGCCACTGTAGGGTACTTTGGCCTTCACCCCTTTTCACTAACGGTGTGCAGTAATTAGCGCTGCACGCTTTCTTACATATCCTGTGCTGGCTATCGCCTCCCCTCTCAGATAGCAGCGCTCTAATCTGGGCCTTATCTCTTCCTGGCCGGGAGCAAAGTGAAGCAACAGAAGTGAAACACCTTGGACACTCATTGATAAGGACGGAAACGCCGGCCGACCAGAGGAGCCTGAGGCTCCAGGAGTTCCAAAATGAACTCGGACCGCCTTGGATCGGCGCCAGTATATGCAGGGGGAAAAAAGAAAAAAGAAAGAAGAAATTAGCACATTTATTGCAAAATGATGGCGAAGATTGAAATGTGATTGCGTTGGAGTAGAGGTCCTCTTACTGCGGTTTAATGCGGCTGACCTTCTTTTTTTTTTTCGCCCCGTTCCAGCTCTTCACCTTTTTGCCCTCGCTTCTGAGTTAAGACGTTTGATTGCATTTCATTTCACATATTGAACTGTGCTGAGTGACCGCGATGCCTCCGGGTGAGGTGACCTCCGAGTGGGTCTAAATGACAATGTGATGCTAATAATTTAGAGTGGTGTGTGATCTCCGTGGGTCGCCCCAACCCCCTCTTTCGTCCTCAGTGGAACCCTGTAATTATTCCCCCGAATGACAATGGCTCATTCTCCCAGCGATGACACAACGTTATGACTGCATCATCTGACCGGGGCTCTGCGGAGACCGGCCATGTGCATGCTGGTTCCCTTGCCACGGGGTCAACGCACACATGGGTGATGGAGAAAACACCAGTTCCTATACAGTGTTGTGATGGGATGCAGCCATGTGACACTTAAAGGTTTACTGTGGAAATACCATAGAAAGACTGTGGTGCTTCTCTATTTGTTATTTTTGTTTGTTGTGTTTATTCTTAACGGACTTGGAAAAAACATATAAACCCCACGGCAGTAACTCCCCACTAATAATATTCTACATTTAACTTATCTATAATTTCCCTGTCGTGTGTTTGCAAAAACAAACCATAGAGGCTTTAAAGCAGCAACATAATAATACTATAAAGAATTTCCACATCGCATGGAAAACTTATAAAAGATCATTCAAGAACTGAGTATTTCTGTCCATCTGTCTATCCGTCTGCCCGTCTGTCTTTATTATTTCATTTTTGTTTGTTTGTTTATGTATTTATTTTTAATTAAAAGTAAAATTAAAACTGAAATAAAAAAGTGTAAAAAAGGAAAATGTATACAATATCCAGTAGCTTGCCCATAGGTGCCCCAATAAAATTTCTCAAATTAGCTTCTGTGTCGAAAAATGCTCAACTCAACTGAGAAATGTTAATTGATGAGGGTTTTTATTTTACCCCGATTAAACAAACTTCATTATCCTATTCCAATCAAATGTTGCCAGTGACCTCCATAAGTCCCGTAACCAAATTGTGTGGATGACTTTGCACATCTGTAGATCTGCAGAAGAGTTATGGAAGCCACCCCCGCCCCGTCGTTTCCATCCTTCCCATCCCAGTCTCGCTCTCTCGCTCTCTCGCTCTCTCAGCCCGTCTTCCCCCTCTCCGTCCGTCACGTTGTGCACGGAGGTTTCTTTTGGCTGACTCAGGTCAAAAAGCAGCATCGGTGATGTCACTGAACTCCACAAAGGACCTGTATGTGCTCTGGTCTGGTCCACGTCATGGAACATTCCCCTCCTCCTTCCTCCTTCCTCCTTTCTTCCTTTCTGTCTTTCATTCTAACTTCCACTGTCAGGTGAAAGAGGAGAATCACATGCTAAAAATAAACTCAATTGCATTCCTTTCTCCATTGCCCCACACACTCCCTGGTTTCACCTCATATCATATGATAAACCATTATTTATTGTAGACACAAATTTTGTAATAACTAGTATTAACATAGTTATAACTAGTAATAACATAATTATTTAAAATTATTGTTTCATCCATGTCTGAATTATTGGATATATATTTATTCATCCTGTAAATTGTATCCATCTATATCTATATTTTATTTCAGACCCATTGACATACTAACAACTACAGTATACTGCCACTTAGCCCCAACTAGAGCCTTTTAGTTGAATTCAATTTAGCCTGTGCATAAAATCGCATTTTGTATATTATGTCGATTATTTTATATATTTGCTTTATTTATGTATTTTTTTGTTTTGTTTTTTGCTATTTTTGTTTTAATTTATTTGGAAATGTTGTATTTTGTAAATGTTGCTCTTTATGTATATTTGCCTCTTTTTGGTATCAATAAGGCAAATTTTCTTCAGATATTTGTATATATTTGGCAGTTTTGTTTTTTTTAATCTGGCAATTGTATCTTTCTATTTTTGTAGGAAACGATCAGTCTGTTTGAAAACAAACTACATTTCTTTAAGAATGATTTGTTATTAACTCCCTTTCAGTTAAAATACTGCAGGCAAGCATTAGGGCGTCTATTTTTTTCAATGCATCATATCTCACCACAACAAATTTCATGTATATAAAAAAATGTACTTGGCTGAATAAACAGATTCTGATCCAAATTCTAGAACGGGATTAAACCGGAGGCAGAGATCGCAGGTAAACAACATGGACTCTCCAAGTCTCTGGCGGTGTTTTTTTTCGTCCCATTTCTCCTCTCCCTCTCTCGTTCCCCTTCTTCTCCTCTTTCTTTCTATCTTCATCCTCTTCCACCTCAACCCGGCTCTTTCATCGGGGCTCACTGGGTTCGGGGCGAGCAGAAGAAAAGACCCATTCTTCCTCCTCCTCCAGTCGCAGAAACGCTGATTTAATGAAAGAGTGATGACACCTAATCGCCTTTTCCAGAGCATTGCACCTGCGTCATTATTACCCGTGGACCCTCCTCCTCCTCTACGTGTTTATTTCCTCCCCTCCGTTGGGCAGAGGTGCAGGGCTATACCTCCGTACCCTGTGTGGTCGGGCAGATCCGAGGCCTTCTTAGGTGTTTCCACCGGGGGATTTCGGCATCGGACCGTGGCCATGGGATTAATACATCCAGAGAAGGCCAGGGGTGGAATGAACAATGGCATACTTCAAGGGCTTTAAAACAGTGTCTTATTACCTAGTGTGTGTGGGGGGGGTCTATCTCTGATACATTTCGGGACAAGGAAAAACAGGAAAAGGTCAACGGGGTTCATTTAGAAAGAATCGTATGGACATGCACAGATCTGGTAGTAAAATGTTTTGGGCCCCAAAAATGTATGTTAGTTTTCAATCCAGGCCTTGTTAAGATGTGGGTTCCCTTCATTTTTAACTAGAAATAACACAAACTCACGAAACACTTTCTGTCGAGAAACTTACCACTCGGCGCCAACGTCTCACTGTGCTTCAATGCAGTTCAATGGGGCAAATGTTTGAGCTTTAAAAAAAAAAGTATATATCCTTTTATGAAAATAGTAAAGTCGTATTACTCTCTCCTGTGTCTGAGTGTATGTTTTGAAGTAACAGTAATCTCACATTTAATTTAAAATGGCCTGTTGCATTTGCCGCAGTACATCCAAAGAGTAAGGTTGTAGTAGGAGGCACTGCAGCTTCCTGTTTCAAGTCTCCTGGCTTAGGTTTCCAGTAAGAAGCGCTGCAACTTCCTGTTTCAAGTCTATTGGGTTAGGTTCCCCATAGGAAGCACTGCAACTTCCTGTTTCAAGTGTCTTGGGTTAGGTTCCCCGTAGGAAGCGCTGCTACTTCCTGTTTCAAGTCTCTTGCATTATATTCCCATTTGGAAACAACACGACTTCCTGTTTCTAGTCTCTTACGTTAGGTTCCTAGTGGGAAGCAATGCACTTTCCTGTTTCTGGTCTGCTACGTTAGGTTCTCTGTGGGAATCAGCACAACTCCTTGTTGCTAGTCTCTTGGGTTAGGGTCTTGGTGGGAAATAACACAACTTCCTGCTTCAAGTCTCTTGCTTTAGGTTCTTGGTGGGGAAAAAAAAACGCAACTTCCTGTTTCAAGTCTCTTACGTTACCCTAGCCCTTCAAACTGACTTTCCTGCGGCTCTACTGTATGATAGCTTGTCTGATTTGTTTGTTCATATCGTAAGATCATTATAACACATTTTTGGTGTGTTTCATTAATCTGCAAGAAACAATTACGGTAGTCATTTGGTTTCCATGTTATACATGTCACACCAATGTTGCCCCAATTAAACATGTTCACATTTATTGTCGTGTATTTACGACTGAAACAGCATCACAGATTGCAGCATAGTGTATACAGTAATTACAGCTGAGTCCAGGGCCTGAGCAGCAGAGCGCACGGACAAAGCTCATTCACTTGCGCGCACAAAGAGGATGTATGTGGACATATGCACGCAACAGCCAAGGAAGCAGATGGAGAATTTGGACGTGGCGGCACGCGTGGCGCGGATGGTCCGGCTGTTAAGTTGCGGCTCCAGGTTATTACTGTATAAAATTACAAACAATTACAGCATAATGTATATATATATATATATATATATGTATATATATATATATATGTATACATATATACATATATACATATATATGTATATATATGTGTGTGTGTGTATATATATATATATATATATATATATATATATATATATATATATATATATATATATATATATATATATATATATATATATATATATATATTATATGCAGCCAAAAAGAGCAGTTTTGGAGGAAATCTGAGATTTAAAAAAAATGTTGGAACATTGCAAGTACTTGACAGGTTACTTAAAATACAGTGGGACGAAAAAATGTCTTGCCCCTCTCCTCCTTTTTTTCTTTCCATTTCCTCCTTTATCCACCCCTGCTTTTTTCTGCCATTTTGCTGTCTGACAAGCCCAGTGCATTCTGGGTTTCTGAGGGGTTTGGTTAAAAAAAAACCAAAAAAAAACATGTGCTAAGTATAATACACCACTCCGGGCAGCGTGTCTCTCCCTCTCTCCCGCCTTCATCCCTTCTTCCCCCCCTCCCCCACCCCCTCACTCCACAGCGGGTCAGCCCCCGTCCCCGTCTTAATTGGGGGGACGGCCCAGCGGTGGCGGCCCCAAACCTCCAGGAGCCCGGGCTCCTGCGTTCTAATATTACGCTCAAAAGGAAATTGTCCTCCGCGATTTCCTGAGATCCAATATTCCAGAGTAGCGTTGGGGAGTGAAGTTAAGTTAAGTGTAATGGGTTTATTAGATTTGGGAGGAGAACCCCCCCCCCCCCGCACCCACCCAGTGCTCCAAGAGCTGGCACTGGGATGATGGGTTCACCACGGACTGACTGACTGCCATAAAAAAAAAATCACATGAATTACATTGTTATGTCCGCGAGTTATGACTGTTTCTCCGGCATAAGAAATGAGTTACAGCTGTAACTGAAACTTACTATAACACTGGAATCATGTTGAGGTGATATTCAGACTACTACAGGTCCACTACTATCAGACCTATACTATAGGTACTACTATGGGTACTGTAGGCGACAGATTTGCAGCCAGTTAGTCATTATCCCTTACATACCTTAAGTACTTTCAAGAGCATGTACCTTTGCACAGGTCGTAATGTAATTGTGGTACTTTCACTTTTACCAGAGTAATTTTGCCTCAGAGTCTGTACTTTTTCTGAAGTAAAAGGTCTGAGTACCTCTTCCATTCTAAACCTTTGTCTGTACTACAGCCGGGCTAGACATTGCTCAGTGACTCATGCATGTGACGGAGGCTAGGGTGCTTAGCGGTTAGCACTTGTGGCTCAATGGAAAGTCAAGAGAGACATATTGACACAAAGATGAGTTTTTTTTAGAGTGTGCTTTTATCACTGCTCACCTGTCTGTGTGACGGGGTGACTGGGCGACAAACAGAGAGGGTGACAAAGAGCCTGGGACTCACCAAACGGGTTATCAGGAAGCCATGACCCCCCCCCCTTATCACTCTGCACACTCTGTAATTAAAAATCTAGAGTTACCTCAGCGCCTACACCTCAGCGCACTCCCCGATAGTCATGAGCTGGGAACCTTTTGGAAACTTTTCGATTGAAGTCGATTACTCAGGCCTGTCTCTTCTAATGACGGGTATTCGTGGGTCCACGAAGGAAGAAGTCCATCTGCCAGAAGGACATCTGCAAAAAGGACATCTGCAAAAAGGACATCCGCAAGAAGCCAATCTACAAAACGGACACACAGTATGCAAGAAGGACATCTGCAAAAAGGACATCTGCAAAAGGACATCTACAAGAAGTCATCTACAAAAAGGACATCTACAAGAAGTCATCTACAAAAAGGACATCCGCAAGAAGCCAATCTGCAAAACGGACACACAGTATGCAAGAAGGACATCTGCAAAATGGACATCTGCAATAAGTCCATCTGCAAAAAGGACATCTACAAGAAGTCATCTACAAAAAGGACATCTGCAAGAAGTCAATTTGAAAAAGGACTTGTGCAAGAAGTCAATATGCAAAAAGGACATACAGTATGCAAGAAGGACATCTGCAAAAAGGACATACAGTATGCAAGAAGGACATCTGCAAAAAGGACATCTGCAAGAAGTCCATCTGAAGACATGAAAACCTTCTCAGATTCTGGTGCCAGAAACAAATATCTGATCAAACAGGGTCCATGGCCTTATGTGAATCCCATTGAGGGTCTTTGATATGAAAAAAGCTTGAGAGTCACGTATTTAGCAGACTGTGATTTAGTGTTGCAAGACCAGCAAACAATGTGCGCATAGGTAACAAATCTTTTAAATGACTCGGGATTTGGGAATCACTCCAGTAAAATAATCGTTTGTTTGCTTCATTCGTGACCTAACGTGTATAAAATTGAGGCGTCCTTGATGTGAAAAATGTTGAGAATCACTGCCTTCGAGTGCTAGTGTGTACAGTTAAATGTTGGAGGCTAATGGTAAAAGAAATGCAGCACGACAAATGAAAGTACAGCTACACAGGTCAGGAGGGCAAACTTAGTGCTGTACACAGTGGCACAGTGCTTGCGCCGCTGCCTCACAGCAAGAAGGCGTGGGCTCGATTCCCACCTGGGGTGCTGTTGGCACCGCGCTCAGGTGTACTATTTCACGATCAGGGGCCTCTCTGTGTGGAGTTTGCATGTTCTCCCCGTCCTCCCATGGGGTTTCCTCCACATAACATCCATGAGGATCTCCACCACAAACATGTAGAAGATTGTCGTCCGACCGGCGATGGATGTTGGGAGCTGTTCCCCGAGCACCGCGCTCTTGGATGCCCCCCTGAGGAAGGACAAGTCGAGGATGGATGGAATGCCGAGAGCAAGTTTCACCAGCCACCATTTGATCTGTGTGTTGGTCGGGTGCATGGGTTGTAGAAGCTTTCCTTTCGACTTGGACATTATAAGCTAGGTTCACTTTCCAGCCTAATGGGGTTGCAGTGGTAATAAGTGAAGCTATCTGGCTGAAAACCTCTCACTAAAAGCATAAGGTTGTGTGCAGAATCAAAGGAACACTGTTTAGCGGAGCGACCCCTTTCGACATCAACCAGTTTTTTCGGTCCAGAAGTCGAAAAACGAGGTGAGCGTTTAAAAGTGGAAATCCCTGTTTTTACGCGTGACTAGCACACGTCTTTGTCCTTGGCAGCGGCATAGACATACACAGGCACCTCCTCAACAGGCGCCAGCTGATTTTTATCGCTTTGGAAAACCGACTCCACTTCCCCCTCCACCTCACCGGGGTCCGGCATAAATTTCTCATTGACACGAATGAAAACTAAAGGTAACTCTATAGCAGCTCAGGCCAAAACTCTACCGTCAACAGTCTCAATTATGGATGTATATATATATATATATATATATTTATATATTTATATATAAAGAAAGTAATACCGGTGCTTTATTTTTGTGAAAATAAATGTGTGAGCTTTTAAAACATTCCGTTTGTTTAACTCGTTTTATTTTTTTTCACCCACCCCCCCCACCCCCCTTATTTTGGCAGCATTCAGCTTTTTTTTTTCCAGGAGAGCTTTTTATAAGGAAGGTATTACAAGATGAAGAAGCCTTAAGTTCTCACAGATTTTTTTTTTTTCGTCATTGAAAACAACTAACACGTTACGGTAATGAGGAGGCCAATTAAAACCTTCATTAAGTTACTTGATTACCTGGAGAAAGTTATACGAAATGATACCAGTACACAATCCATGGGCTAAAACTTTAAATCCACTTCATTAACTGAAATTAACATGACACAAGGTGAAAGCAGGGGTGGGTTTATTTGCTATGGCAACTCTTTTATTTTTCCTAAAATATTGGCTCCTTATGCATATTCATCAGCCGGATGGTTAATGAAATCCATGTACCCTTCAGTTCCTGGCATCCCCAAACCAGAGTCAAATCTGGATCCCATCAAGACTTTAGGGGATGTGCGCTTCTTTATAAAAAAATTATCCAAATAAAATTAAAAAATATGTCTTAAAAAAAAATATATATATATATATATAAATAAAAAGTATATATAAATAGGAATATACTGTATATATATATATATATATATATATATATATATATATATATATATATATATATATATATATATATATATATATATATAAATGAATAATAAATAAATGAATGAATGAATAAATAAATAAACAAACAAACAGACAAATGAATAAACAAACAAACAAATAAATAAATAAATAAACAAACAAACAAATAAGTAAATAAATAAATAATTAAATAAATAATTGAATAAATAAATAGATAGATAGATAGATAGATAAATAAATAAATAATCTGTCTCCCAGTGTTAATCAGCCAGTTTAAAGCTGTGTAATTTGCTAGTCGACACTTAACACAGTAATTACCGTGACAGATATGTGGGATCTGATCCTAGAGGGCCAGGCCCTGTTTGCCTGGACAGGGTTACATGGGGACGGACTGCAGTGGAGCGCTGGTCACACCACCATGACGTCATCCATCCATCCACCCTGCTTCTCTTTCACTGTGATATTATATCACACAGGGTGTGGGAAATGGGGGTTTTCCCGAACAGAACTAACACAAATTATACATAAAAAAAAAAAGAAATTGTATTAACAACATATTTCATTTGGAGTATTTTTACTGAGAGATTTTTATTCACAGTGTTCTATCGATGGAGAGAATTTTATTCACAGTTTTTTTTATCAATTGAGACTTTTATGAATAGCTGTTTTTCTCACTTTTCAGGACAAATGAATGTGAATATTTTTACAAGCTGGCTCTGATCGGTGAACCCATCAGTGGAGGTTGTTTGTTAATTTCCACAGCCAATCCCACTGAAAAATGACGAGCCAAGACATAATAATGAGCATGAGAGAGATGATGAGGATGAAGACGAGGGGACGGGATCATCACCATCGCCACCACCACCATCATCACCATCACCACCACCATGATCACCATCACCAGCACCACCATCATCACCATCACCATCATCACCATCAACATCAGCCCCATCACCACCATCATCACCATTATCACCCTCACCATCACCATCACCATCACCATCAGCACCACCACCACCATCACCATCACTGTCATCATCATCTTCACCACCAGCACCATCATCACCATCACCATTACCACCATCATCACTATCATCACTGTCACCATTACCACCACCACCATCACTATCATTATCATCACCACCATCATCACCATCACCATAACAACCACCACCATCACCATCACTATCATCACCATCATCCAAACCACCACCATCACCATCGATAGCTTCCTCATTTAACCTGGACCCACTGCCGTGTTTTCATTTACAATCAACGTCAGAGAGAGAAAATGGCAACTCCTCAGCTTCTCTGAGACACTTCTTCCCCTCCTCCCCTCCTCCCTCCCTCCCTCAAACTGTCATGTCATCTCTGGAGCCACGTCTCGTACGCCTCCTCCAGGGAATAGACCCAGCCCAGACAACGTTGGACGGGGTGGCTATGATGGACGTCATATGGTTTCCATAATGGCCCCGGCCGCTGATCAGCATTTTACAGTTGTCTCGGCCATTACCTCTTATCCTCTGCAAAGAGAGAGGGATTGCATTTGAAGGAGGACAATAACGTCCAAACCAGCAACAGATGTGGCGGCGCAGACAGTCTGGACCAGACCGAGGGGGGGGCGGAGGGGGGTGGGTGCTGTGATTCCAGTCTCTTATGGTGAATATACGGTGTTTAGGGGCCGTCCTGAAAAAGTCTTCAAAAGTCAAAAATGTAAAGACGTGTTTGCGTCCCAGATATAGGCACTTCTTGCTTGTTATGCATTATGTTGTGTGAGTAGTAAAATATTTTTGTTTATCAGCATACTATGTGTTTTAAGATAGCATAGCACTTTCAGGTGTAGGGTTAGGGGTTAGTGTTTGGGTAAGTCAAGAAACAGTATATAATCTGTATGTTTATCTCAGTGTTTGTTTATATATACACATATATATATATATATTACAATTTCTGTTTTTACCTGACTGCACAACACTATTTCAAAATAAGGACAATAAAAATGATTGATTGACTGATTGATTGATTAATTATTTCTATCACTGGAGAACATTAGCGACTGCTTAAGGCTTCTTGTGAAAATCATCCCAGAAGGCAATGGAAAGGAGACCCGTATGTCATTTAAAGAAAATGTCCAGAGCACATCCACACACACCCTCACGTCCCTAAACAGCCAATCAGAATCAAGCAGAGTTAAAAGACAGCAGACCCCTGCAAAATAATTTCTTCTGCATGGTCCCCCTCCCATACACCCCCAAAACACCCCCCTGCACCTCCTCACGAGGCACTTAGCTTCAATTTGTCAGCCTCCCTCATTAAACATGCAGAAAGTAGAGGCCCTCCTCTCTGCATTTAAATGGGAATAAGAAAGCGACCGGGTCAGAGTTCACCTCGGGACGCCTCTCAGCATTGCACAATGTTTTTGTTTTTTTTAGCAAGATAGAACATCTTAAAGTCGTTGATTTTAATTTTTTCAAAGTTGAACATATTTATTATTTGATTATGGCTTCATGCTTGGTATGTTAATTATGAATGATTCCAGGCTTCATAGTTCCAACTATAATAAGGTGCTGTCCAAGTCTTCTTGTCAATAAATGTGGACCCTTATTTTGAAACATTTTCTTTGTTTTGGCAAAGGACTCCAAATTATAGTTGAAATCGATGAGATCATCTGTGTCCAAAAGTCCTTACAAGTCCATATCGATACGGTGATATCTTGATGGTGCCCCCGGACACCCAGAACATGGGCACCCAGAACACGGGCACCCAGAACACGGGCACCCAGAACAGGGGCACCCAGAACACGTACACAGATGTCAGGCGGGCGGCCGGTTCGACTCCGTCTCTGCCCCTGTAGCTGGATCGCAACAACAACAAATCCCGCTGCGTTAGGTCTGGCGGAGCCTCGAGGTAGTCGTGGTATAACGCCACCAACAACTATATGTGTCATTGTCGACATTTACTGAAACTTTGGTTTCTGCTTCTTTTCAACACACATTCCCACTCATCTGTACTGTTGCCGGCTACACAGCGGTCAACTGTCCCAAATGTCTCCATGTGGATCAACTCAATAACCTTCAGACTCCATTCAGGAACTGTCTCTAACAACAAGAACTTTGGTTGGATGTGTGAAGTCTGTATTAAAACCCATATTCAGTGCTCACTGTGAATCAGCGCATCACACTTGTATGTAATCATGTTGAGTTTCTCCGCAAAACACTATGTATGTATATATGTATGTATGCATGTATGTATGTATGCATGTATGTATGTATGCATGTATGTATGAATGTCTGTATGTATGTATGTATGTATGTATGTATGTATGTATGTATGTATGTATGTATGTATGTATGTATGTATGCATGTATGCATGCATGTATGTATCGTATGTTTATGTGTATGTATGAATAAATGTATAAATGTATGTATTGTATGTATGTGTGTGTATATATGTATGTATGTATGTATGTATGTATGTATGTATGTATGTATGTATGTATTTATGTATGTATGTATGCATGTATGTATGAATGTCTGTGTGTATGTATGTATGTATGTATGTATGTATGTATGTATGTATGTATGTATGTATGTATGTATGTATGTATGTATGCATGTATGCATGCATGTATGTATCGTATGTATATGTGTATGTATGAATAAATGTATAAATGTATGTATTGTATGTATGTGTGTGTATATATGTATGTATGTATGTATGTATGTATGTATGTATGTATGTATGTATGTATGTATGTATGTATGTATGGTATGTATGGTATGTATGGTATGTATGTATGTATGTATGTATGTATCGTTTGTATATGTGTATGTATGAATAAATGTATAAATGTATGTATTGTATGTATGTGTGTGTATGTATGTATGTATGTATGTATGTATGTATGTATGTATGTATGTATGTATGTATGTATGTATGTATGTATGTATGTATGTATGCATGTATGCATGTATGTATGTATGCATGTATGTATGAATGTCTGTATGTCTGTATGTATGTATGTATGTATGTATGTATTTATTGTATGTATACGTGCATATATGTATGTGTGTACAATATCAGGCAAAAATATACAACAGCCCTATGTTTAATAAATAAATATCATGAATCTACAGCATAGACATGCATTATCAAACAAAGAAACTAGAATTGCTGTTTAAAGCCACCTATCCGAGACTCTTGTGTCATTAATAGTTCACTTTCACACATTCACACACTTAGCACATGTTTTCTAGTTCCAGGTGCCCTTTTTAACTTTCAACACCTGCCCCTCTTAAGGTCTCTTCACGGGCCATTTTCCTTAGATCTTTCACTTTCCTTAAAATAACCCCCATCACAACGTCTCGGGATTTGATTCAGCTTTACATCGAGGGAGACTGAATCCTGGCTCATAGTTTGATAGACATCATCATTAGCTTATGAATACCCATGAATATATGGAAGAAACTAATAACAGCAATTTAACTTGATCTGTTAGCTATTTAACCATCTTTCAAAATCTCCAGCATTTGCAGATGACAGTCTGCTCTACATATAAGGATTACATTTTTTTGACGAGACTCACATTTTATTATTATTATTATTACAGATTGTTTCTTCAACCCCAACTGGCGTTTCTTGTAATCATACAAGTTTTGGATTCCGTCCTGCAGCCGCACAGACAGGGCCGAAACTGAATAGGGATTAATGTGCGTATGTGGTCATGGCAGCTACTTGTTAAGTTACCACGTCCTGTAAAAAAAAACTGAAAGGGATACTTATTATGTCTTAATGCGTTAGTGAACTCTGTTTTATGAGGATTTAACGCTTCCCCCTGTGAGACTATAATCTTTAGCTTTATTTTTTAAGGGGTAGTTTTTACGCGACCCCTCATCATTACCTATACATTCTCACACACAAGAACTGGTGTATGTATGATTCCAATTAGAAAAAAATGTAATAGGTCAACTAAAAAAAGTATATATATATATATATATTCTATATAAATAAAATAAATTATATATTTTTTTATGTATTATTTATATTATTATTTTTTATAATTTTTATTATATATTTATTTATTTATTTATTTATTTATTTTCAAATTTGATTTTGAAAGTGGAGTGCTGAGGAAATGTGCTTGCAGCCTTTAAACAAAAAAAAAGGATAATATAACTCTTATTTTCTGCCTTGAAGGCATCTTCCTACAGAGAGCGCAGGGCTTTAATAACAAAATGTGCTTGGCAGTGATTTTTGTCTTTGTGTCCAGATGTTGCTTGGCTGAGCGACAACACACTTGTCAAATGAAATGTAATGTAGTGACGTTTCGGTGGCAATTATTCCGTTTGTGCTGAACTGGAACCGGGAAAGCATGTGTGCAAACACACATATTTATACACACACCCACACACACACACACACACACACACACACACACACACACACACACACACACACACACACACACACACACACACACTTCAATTCCTGAAGTGTATGGGAGGGTATCTGCCAACTGAGCAGAGTTTGCCAGGAAGTAATTGTTTCCATGTTGTAGTCTATATGATGCGTAACTCAGCGATTTTTATGCCATACAGCTTCAGCTTGTAAAGCAATTTAAGAAAATGCAATTAGATAATTTTAAAACTAGTATTTTACAATTTCATTTTCAATAATAATAATAACAATTATAATAATAATAATAATAATAATAAGAATAATATATATACTTTATCAAAACAATAACATAAATAAGAGCAACAAATTATAATCATAACATAAATTATTGGTATTAAACATGATATTATAATTCAATTATATCATTACACATTCTTCCTTATGATAACAAGGATGAATTATCCATCTCATAGTAGACTTAAGTACTTTTCTACAGCAGGGAGTTGGAGTGACTGGCATGAACACGTCTAAGGTTGGGATGAGAAAACAGTCACGAGGCTGCTGTGATGATCCAACCCCTCAGATGAGTCCCTTGGACCAGGGAAGTTTTCTGGATGAAGTGCAGCTTCTGGATAAATCTGAAGGCGTAATGGGTAGAGGGGTATTAATATTGCTTCCAATTCAATTTTGAGTCCACGAAAGCCATGATTTTTGTTGTACATAGTAAAAAAGAAAAAGCCAAATCTAATCAAATGTTATGGGACTGAGATATATAACTTTTATAGGTGACACTATTCGGGGACCTCACCTTCTTCTAAGTGACAAATTCAAGTTTTCAATTAAATGGTTTTCCCTGTGACATCAGCATTCCCCACAATGTCATTCTAGAGAGTGCGCACGAAGTGCAAGACCGTACCCAGCGGTAGCTTTATGGTCTCCAGTTTTATACGATGGAAGGATAGTGGAGGAGCCCATTTTATAGGCACTCGGAGTTTGAAGGCTGCTGGGGAGCTTGAAGCCTTTGTGTAATTTCACAGGTTGGGAATGGAGGCTGCACTTGTAATACGCTCACCCATATCGTGAGGAAACGCAACTTACCCAGACGACACCTTCCCTCTGCCGTACCGAGGCCGAGCTGGACTCTGGTTCCGGATGTGGGTGTATGTCTGTCCGTGGAATCCTAAATGCACCACGGTTTCTAGAAAGAGCGGCGCAAACAGCTGTCACCTAGGCGTCAACCAGCAGTGACCAATTCGAGAGTTTGGGAAATTTGGAAGTGGACTTTTTACCACCTCTGCACCTACGTAACTTTGTTTATTAAAAGATAAACCAACGCTTTTATTGTCGCTTATTTTCCATTATTTCAATAGTCTGTTCCAATTTAAGCAATGGCTTTTGAATTAAAAGTGAGCGGTGGCTCATCATAGGTAACTTATCAGTGGCACATTACGCCAAAGGTTACTGATTCATATCAGACTATTTTTTAAAGCCCTGACGAAATAGTCCACTTCAAAAAATCCAATGAGATGAAATACTTTCACTTAGCACCCGAGTGTCACCACTCTTATTTATTTACTCTCCCCAAACAACCACGGTATTTAGCTGAAGAGGTACCAGCAAACAGGCGACCACTGAGCTCAAGTGCCGTGTTTAGAATGACTTGAAAAAGAAGGTACATTTACGACGCAATGTTTCTCAACGCCTTCGTTACGTCGTAGAGACAAAGTGATAAAGATTGACTCGATTGATTGATCTCCTCGCCCAAAAACCCAATAATACCTCGTCTCGGTGATAATCTTCCTTGATAATCTTTGACCTTGCGGTGCTTGCTGTGTTTGTGTCCGTGAGGAGCCACCGAGAAAGAGCTTCTTACCGGTGGCAGAGAGTTCCAGTCCCAGCTGTAAACCAACAGGAGCTAGTGCCTAGTTACAGGTCAGGGGTTAATGTGGTGCTGGAGGCGATACAAGACACCGTCCTAAATATAGTCCTTTATATGTAGCCAGGGGCGATTTTGTCAGTGGTTGTTAAGAGAGAACTCAAGGGATAATTTAGTCTTTTCTGTCTTTTTTCCCCAGTAGTGGCTGCCAAACAAAGTTATAACGATCTGCTCCAAATGAATGGTGATACTCATTTGACTATTATGGCGTGGTTCAATGTTGCTATTTGGGACATAGGGGTAAAGACAGAGGAAACATCTGTTGATAATCAGAGGTCATTACGATTTCTTCTCCAGCGTCTCCCTGGTGCCTGAGTGTTGCCGACCTACAATGGGGGGAAAAGCGTCATGTAAAATTGGGTCGGCTCCGTGTGCACCTACAGACCACCTCAACGGCTCCGAAACGCTGGCACCCCGAACCGGCCCTCCCTGTTCCTTCCCGTCGGCGTTCACATGCGGGGCCTGTGCGAAAGCAAAGCGAGGGAAAACGCAAGCATGTGCCGCGGCCCGCCTCGGCTCCCGCAGTCGGCCAACCGCGTTGAGACGGATTGCCGTCTTGCTTGGTCCTGACATCTCGGGGCTGTCTGGGTCTTGCCAAGGAGCCTTTGGAGACGAGGAGGGGAAAAGGAACCGGCCCCGACCGAGCTGAGTCTCGCCTCGGTGTCCGCCCGCTTTCGGGCCCCGCTTTCCGGCCACAGCTCTTAATTGTATCTCTGGACGGAGAAGCGGTGGTGGTGGCCCCAACAGACGGGGGTGAGATTATGTGCGTGATGGGAGCAAGAACACCAGCCCACCCCCGCACACACGTACAATAGTTGCTCCTGTTGCCCATTTAATTGACCACCACACTAGTAATTATTGGTGGACGTGTCTATGGGACGCAGAGCAGGGAGTAGCAGCAGGAAGAGCGGAGGATTAGCCCTGGGTTTGGCCAACGCCTGGACAGTTCACCATAAAGCAGAAGCAGATACTTTTACAACCTGGTTCAACGCAATTCGAAAGGGATGTCCAGCATTATGTTGTTGCCAATTGCAAGGGCCAGGGCCTGGTGGTCTTAATTAAACCCATATGTAGTCTGACGGGATTTTTGTTCTTCCGCGGGCCGCTGTTATAACAACAGTTACAAAGATAATATTCATTTCTTATTTTTATACGACATTTTGTGTTCTTCATCCCAACCAGAGGGCTTCTTTTCGAGGCTCAGCGTCTCGTTTGAGAGTCGGCGTCTATAAGAACGTTCCAGAAATAGCACCTAGAGAGGTCCTCCTCCTCCTCCTCCTCTTCCTCCTCCTCACCTTGTCTGAAGACCGTCCCACAACAGTGATGTCACAGAGACCTTCTCGCACCTAGTTGAAAGGACTCATCACCGGTTTGGGCCGACCGCAGTCTGGCCGGCTTCCTGTCTGACCATCGCAGACAAACACACGGAGAGACGGATGACAAATGTGAGCATTTCCACCTGTTCACACAGCCAGGTCACAGGGGCCAAAGACTGCAGGGGAAAACGGTACGGCCCCAAATGAGTGATCTGCGCCATTTTGGGGGCTAGAGGGGCCACATGTTGTGTAATTGTTCCCCTTTTGCCTTCAACAGTTTATTAAGTGCAATATTCACAGCAAACTACGACTAAAGGTCCAAAATAGGGATGTAATGAATTATGTAAGTAGAGTTTAAGTATCTCCCCAAAGAATGCCCCAAACCGGTTTATGCTCAGGGGGGTTTAGGCTTTGGCTGCGGCCGAGCATATTACATTCTGTCTCTCCGTGAAAAAGCATTCGTCAGATTCCTTAATTGGGGAAGTCCGACCACCTAGGCAAATTTATCTTATGCGTGTGCATGCAGCCGACCAGCCATCATGTTTATGCAGGGGTAATTGAGGGACAGGTGGAATTGAGGGGCCGTTGTTTTGCTTAACCCCCTCTCCTCGGTGGTAATCCAGAACCGGGCTAACCAGGTCTCGCTTAACCCCCTGACGGCAGCTCCAATCAACACGCGGATATTAGGCAACGTGTAACCTCCGCCTTTGTGTATCTGAGAACTGGTTCTTGGCAAAAAAAAAAAAAAAAAAAAAAAACCTGTCAAAATATCCCACGCTCTCATTTCTTTTTCGGTGCGACAGCAACAAGACCTCTACAGTAATTTCCAGAAATCTGTCCAAATTGCTTAAGTCTTAAATTATCTATAATTGGCCGGTGCATTGGGTTACTGGGGGTAACCTCCAATCATGCGGCGGGGAGAAAAACGCTCTACTCACTTCCAGCTGGTTAATGACGGCCAAACGGGTGCTTACCAACAGCACGCCAATTGCCAAAGGTTACCACGGATGAATATTAGCTCGCCGTAAGGTTTATTTTACTAAACGGCGCTGGCACTTATGTGCGGCTAGCCCTCTGAATGACTATGAATGACTATGAATAATTTCACTTCTGCTACAATGCCGACTTGTGTCCAACTTCTTTGTTAATGTTGGGACACATCGAACAGTGTTAAGAGTGGATTTACTTCCATGGGCTCATGCTTGGTGGAGGACACGTTCAAATGTCCATTTCCCAATTTTCCAACTACTCATTTTACTTTGTAGATAGTATATATATATACAGTATATATATATATATATATATATATATATATATATATATATATATATATATATATATATTGTAGATGCTTGTTCAGAGGATTTATTTTCAACCAAGGAATAAGCTGCCTCCCACCCACAGCCACCTTTTCGCTGTCCGTGTTATCTTTTTGTGTACCTGACTTACTTGTAACCCGAACTCCGTAAGTGGCGGTGATCGCTGTCTCCTCTCCACATGGGGTTACGTTGCACCAGGGGTCAGGGCCAAACAGACGCTCCCTTTGTGCTTTGCCAATGAAGTTTCGGAACACGGCTAATCAGGGGGTGGGCGGTGGTGGTGGGGAGGGAGGGGCGGGCGAAAGCATATACCGGCTCCATCAAATCAGCTCCAGCCAGAAGCTTTGGCAGAACTTATCTCAAACTTATTACATTCGCCCAGGGCTCAAATTGAAACCAGCACTGTCACTGATGGTGATCCAGAGGTGACATTATGATTTAAAGGGAGAGAACCTCGACAGATGCTCCGGAGGGAGGGCGGTTCGGGAGGTGAAGGTTTTTTTTTTGTTTTTTTTGGGGAGGACACTGGAAATCTGGTGATTAGGATTGTTGGCCTTGTTAGTCTCAAAGGGACAGCGGACCGAGCACACCGCTCCAGCCTGCTGATGGTGGTGTTCATATCCTACATGTGTCAGCCGAAACCAGTCCGGTGTCATTATTGACACTGTCTGTTGTCAGGGATTTTAGAAACAACGGCAAAGGTTGCAACGGCAAAGGTTTCCTGTTTATCTCACGAGTCATAAACCACTAGGATCATTCGATCGATAACATGATATGTTCAATTCCGGATTGAAAAGTGGAACGTTTAAACCTAAGAGAGAAGAAAAGCCTGATTCTACCAGTGTATCTGTTGATAATTCTACTTGATTTTTTACCCAAATATTCTGATGGTTGACTGGGTTTGTCCATCGCTTAGTTAGTATAAATAAATACGTTTTGCTCTTCAGTTGTCTTGAAGAAGCGTGCTATCATCTGCAAGCTGCGGATGTCACGCTTTGACAGCACAATGTCTAAATGTACACGTTGAACTTCACTTACTGTAGCTGCAAAATGGTTTTTTTTTTTAATGTTTACTTTGAGCCTTTACAGGACTGTCTCAGAGACAAATACATTTCCTCTCAGAGTGTCCTCTTAAGTTTTTCTTATATCTTAACAATGCCTTCACCGACCTGGGAGACAGTGGGTCTGCAGTCTAATGAGGTCTCATGAAGATGGTTGTAAATATCTTCATACTGGCAGTCGGCAGATAGTGAACATGCATCTGTGTGTGTGTGTGTGTGTGTGTGTGTGTGTGTGTGTGTGTGTGTGCGTGCATGCATGCGTGCGTGCGTGCACGTGCGCATCCCTCCTCTCTTCCTGGCCTTTGTTAGGCCAGGTGTGCGCGGGGCCCGGGAAACCGTGAGAATGCAGCTCACCACCCCTTCTCTTCCTCCTCCTCTATCTGATTTATTTAGGCCATTTTGGCATTTGAGCAAACAAGAAGCGCCGCTCAGTATTGATCGGGATCACCCCATCCCCCCTTTTGTTTTGCTCAGGTCCGAGGGGGCGGCTGCTTTAAATCAGGACGTGCCTGACGTCTTGCTTAATGTCTAATTAGCCATGGGTGGGCACGGCCTTTGATTATAGGAAGTGCCTTGGGGGGGTTTGGGGGCCGCAGAGACCACCGAATCTTGACAAAACACTCGAAGGCTGATCAATCATCAGCTGACACCTTGTTTTATCCTTAAGGAGAGGACATGTCCCCCCGGTCGCTTTATTTCAGGGGGTTCGAATGATGTGATTTCCTGACCATACATACAGTAGCACTTTTCCCAGGCCGCCATGCATGTCTGCAGATCCGCTTACGTGCACGTGGGGGGCGTGCACGGTGCTTCAGTCAGGAAGAACTCAGAGGTGACCTCAAAGATAAGAGGAGGACTTTTTCTGCAGATGTGCTGACTAATTAATGGGGATGGTAAATGAGGAATATTATCCGTACTTCTTCCAACTGATATGAAGCTGATAAATCAAAACAAGTGAAGCGTCATGGATCCGAGGCTTCAGAGCTCCCTATCAGCCTCCAAGGCTCCCTTCCTCGATGCCAAACGCTGGCCAGGTGGCCGGAAAGTTTACTTTATTTAAATCTGGTGATTCCGGGTGTTTTCATGGTGCTCTCCACTACCCCACGCACCCAGCACCACTCCTCCACTCCACCCTCTCCACCCCCACCCTGTGAAGATCAAGGCTGTGGTGTGTCGAAGACTTGATGATACAGTGATGACATGCCCTGCTGTGGAAGGGATTAGGCCTAAAAAAAAATTTTTTTTAAACATCATAATAACTTTCATCTCTTTCTGATATTATTCATTCAGATTGTATTTAAAAGTAAACATATTAAAATCATCGTCAGATAATATATACGAGCCCGAGAAAATAAGTAATAACTCTGCATTGACGTATGACACACACGGATAATCAGCAAAGAGAAACAGATAGAATCTTGCATTCTGGGATGAGTGACGGTGCTACCTATTTAAACTGTCGTCCCACCTGCATCCACACTCCAGCGGGCACCTTTCATCCCTCCTCCTCTCCACCGCTGCTCCGAGCCGGACCCCCACACTGACAGAGTAATGTCCCTTATTAGAGGCGTCTTTAAAGCCGGGGTCGGGGGTCGACCAGGGGCCCGCGTAGCATTCGGCTGCCATTACGACTAATTGTCGGCTTGTGATCATCCTCCTTCCTGAAATTAAAAAGAAGGGGGTTTTGGGGAGCTGGATCTTTTTTTTTGTCAATATAGCATTGCTTTTAGATTTAATGTTTGTGATGATGTAATGTGACGCCAGACTCACAAACGATCCGTTCGTATCGAACAAATCTTTCAAAGGAGTCACACTGAGTCATCGACTCGCAAACTGAAAATAATTGCTGAGGATTATATCAACGAGGAAAGAATGGCAAGTCACTTGGTATGATTCCGTTTTAATGTGACTGATTTACAATTTGGACACAATTAAATGATTCCCGTGAGAATTCCATTCACAACTCAGAGCCGACCCTTCTCACTCATTTCGGCTCGT
>NC_137205.1:17077631-17080131 GCF_960531495.2 Zeus faber
TCCACATCCATACAACTGCTATAATTCACTATAATTTGAAGATATTTAGTTAATCTACTGTAAATTGGGGGGCTGATCCAATAGAAGGCACATTCAGTTATGGATGATTACATAAATGGATAAATATTTGCACTGGCCAAGCGCGCAAAGCATATTAAGCTCTTTGTTGCCGATTTCAGTTTATTCAAATTTATAAGGGTCAACCGAATGGAATATAGATATATACTCTATGCGCTCTTTTTGGGAAGGGCAGTTTTATGGCAACAAAAACAAAATCTGTGGTCTCCAACAGTCCAAGTTTGATGCAAACGCCTGTGGAACCTTTTATGCAACCTGGCGTCCAGGAGACTTAAAAAAAATATTTTGCTTTCCACCCCCCGTTTTTTTTTTTTTTTTTTTTTTCGAGCCTTTTAGCCCTCGCTAAAGGAAAAGCACACAGAAGAACGAGAAAATCCACTGGGTCAAATGTCGTTTGATTGTCGTGAGTGGGCCGTTTGCCAGGTCTGTTCCACAGGGCAGGGCGCTCGCACACAGACTGGCTCCAGCCCCCCAATCCTGCAGAAAACATATGAAAACAGAAACAAATCCCACCACGAGGGCCAGCACCAGCCGTCCGTGAGAATATAAGAGGGCCGTTTTAGGGCAGGAGCTCCGTAGATCACCCAAGGAGATTAGCTTTAGCCGTCGTGCTAAAGGGCCCCATGTAAATCTCCTTCTAATTGGTAGGGGAATTTGATTTGACTCGTGCACTGTTTGAGGGCCGACACTGATTATTGCTGCCCAGTTAATGCATAAACAGAGGTCTTGGCCGGTCTCCGCTAAGTGGCACCAATGATCAGATAGGAGTCTGCGAGGTCCACGGCACCGGCCTTCACAGAAGCTGCTTGTTCCTTGTTTTGTTTAGCCACTCCAATAACGCCGCAGTTGTTATGATTTGGAGCTTTTGCGTAGTGCAATGACCTCAATTTGTCAACTTTTGGGGCGTACTCATAGGGTAAGCAAAGCCCCTGTTTTATTATTATTTTTTAAACACATTGAGCTCTTCCCTGTGTGCAGCTTCCAACTGAAAGGCGATACGCAAACTCCGCGAAACATCTATCTAGAGGTCACTGAGAAACGTGGGGGTTTTTATTGCTTCAGGTGTGAGTCTGCGGGTGTACAGAAGCAACCACAGAGTTTCGGTAAAGACCCGGTCTAATACGAGGCACGTGCAACGTGGATCCACGGGCCTTGGTGGTCGCATTGGCACGTCAACCACAGCCCTATCCAAACAGCAAGGGTCTGCTGCTGGGTGAAGTTTGGGATTACTATTGGATATATCGAGCCCCTTAAAATCATACTGTAAAATCTCTGCAGAAATGGGAAAGTATTTGGTGATGAAAAGGCCAAAGGCAGTCCCCGGTTGTCCACATAAAGCTATGGTTATGTGTTTATGGTTAATGGTTAAATTGGGGGTCCTTACAGAGTTACCACCTGAAACGACAGGGACAATATAATTTATGCCGAGGTGGCTCCTTTAAAATCCCCCTGTGACTTCTTCCCACTCTCGAGCTGAAAGAATGTTATCAGCGGGACGTGGGACGGGGCCTTTTGTTCCCATCCGTCCTCCTGCCGTGGCAAAAATGCTCTCTGAAAGCTCTCAAAGTGATTATGGGGGCTCTCATAGGCACAAGGAGGGGGGATATCGGTTACTAATTGGACAATGTTGTAGCCGGTAAGTAGCATGACGCACCGGGGTCCGACCTGGTTAGGAACTCAGCGGCACACAAAGCCCCCCCTACTGAGTTCGTCCCAAGGCAATGGGGAGGGTCACAGGTGAAGAAGGTGGAACATTCTGGGTACTTGGCATTCCTACCACACCCTTCGGCTCAAAATCACCTCTCCAAAATAGAAAAAGGGGGAAGCGGTACATTTTGTCCTGCTAATGCCAGAGCTTCTGTATTGCCCTCTCCCAATACGAAACCGGTACCAAGTCATTGAGGATCCATGAAGCTGCAGCTGGTCCCACTCTTCTGGATCTCCTCGGCCGGAGACTTGTGGAGCATTGGGTATGGACCTGGCCCACGCCTAAAAAAGAAATGTGGCGCCTCGCTGGACCAGACGGAGTCGCACGAGGCATCCAGCGATCCAAACCTGGCCCTGGCCCTCAGACACTGACCTCACAGTGGAACATGCCTCGTTACCAAATTCATTTTCCGTTTTATTAACGTGTGATTTCACGTTTTTTAATGTGATGGCTTGTCAAGAGTAGAAAATGAAAGAATTTTGCCATTTTGAACCTCCCCCCTCAAATTTTGGCACACCTGAGCGGGAAAGGTATTTCTCTGTTTTCATAGCGGTTATAGTCATAGTGCATTGCACGTAGCCACGCTACATAATACAACCACATTGACCTTTATTTCTGTTTACCTTTATTTCTGTTTAGGCAATGTTTGCCTTCAAGGTTATTAGGTTTAATGAAGGTTATTATTTACAGAGTGACTGAAGCACGCCTGCAAAC
>NC_137205.1:17085131-17192631 GCF_960531495.2 Zeus faber
TTGTACAGTAGAGATTCCATCTCTGGAAACTAATTCGATTAAGCAATTAGCCTTGTCACTCATGTTGTGTGTTTATTGACCCTAGATAGACCACTGGGATAGGGAGAAATACATGTTTTAAAAGCACTACTTTGGCCAAATTCAATCCCGCTCCTAATTGGACGGTATTTATCTGTTGGCGTCGGCCGGGGGACACTTAAGTCTTGCGGGGGCAACGTTTGTCAAAATAAATTTGCCGGCGCACGGCAAGCGGAGAGTGACAAGTGTGTATTTAATAAACCCTGTTTGTTTACTGGGCGTGCACTTAAGACCCGGGAGTTTGGCCCGAGCAAAATGGCACCACGTTGGGATGCCGTTCTACTCCAAGTGAGTATGTTTGGAGTAACCGGGCCATTGCAAAGCATTAATCTTATCCCAAAAAAACTTGTTTCGGAGTCGGGGGACGAAGGTGGCTGGCTTTTCCTTTAGTTATGAAAGGTTTGGCTCGATTTTGGAGAGCCAGCTCTTACGCAGCGACTCGGTAAAAATAAAAAATAAACTGTTGTTCTTTTTTTCCCATTCGTGTGAAGAGAGTAAGAAGAGTGACGGGAATCCTCTCATTGTGTAAATGATTTATTTATTTATCTAACCCTAATTTTTACCAGCTGAGTCTCATTGAGATTCAGAGTCTCTCCTACACGGCAATCTCCAGGCTTCATTACCCCTTCAACCTTCACTTTGAACTTATTCAAAGAGACAAACTGCTGCAAAATGTATTTTGGTGAATGGAAAGAATAAATCACCTGGTCACGTTCAATATGAATTATGCTAAATGCCTTCGCCTTCACCTATTTTCTGTCGCTCTCTCTCTCTCTCTCTCTCTCTCAAGAGTCTCAGCTCGGTCCGGCCCGGCTGCGGTTGCAAACGAAAAACTGTGACGTGACTCCCGACTCCTGAGTCATTTTCAAGGACTTGTTCGAAAGCGACAAATCATTTACAAGTCGCGCATGGCTGCTGTTCCCTTTGATCGGCGGCTCGGCGGCGGGCGGTGGACTTTGCTCAGCCGCCGTCCTTTAGATGCTCGCACCGTCGGCTGAGATCTCCTCGACCGGGACGCGACGCCGATAAGACAGCGAGTCACGGACGTCCGTCGTAAAACAACCTCCATGTCCTTGTTAGGGCATCGAGCGCGGCGGACTTTAGAAGGAGCTGCTTTCGAAACGCACTGTCCGGTGGATTCTGTTAGAGCCCGGGTCCATTTCAACACCTTTGAATGCAATGTGTACGCCTGGAAATAATGCATTACTCCACCTAAAAACCCGGGCAGTTTGAGTACTGTAGAGATCCACTTAGAAAACCCGGAGAGCAGCGATTTACTTATTTATCCAATCGAAGAGGTCGGCGGTTGCTGGAAATCGACCTGGGGAATAAACAACAACTCAACAACAGGGGACTGAGGATGGTGCTGAGTGGTCACCAACAAGAAGGGGAAAAAAAAATCCTGATGACTTTGCTCCGTCCAAACTTCCAGCCCGTCCCCGAAAGCGGCCAAGCGGCGGCTTTGATCAGAGTTTATCTAGAGGGGGGCGGTAGCACTGAGGCAAACCAACATCTCAACACCTCGTTTAATGGCTCCTAAAGGGAGGGCGCTGGAGCCAAATCCATCTCAAACAACCATTTTACTGAAGAGTGGATTCTTTTACTAGGGGGTGTTGTTTAACAATGATGGAATTTGACTTTACTGCGTTTGATATCGTTTCACGGTACGTTTTTTGGGGGGGAAAGGTTAAAGGAAAACTTGGGAATTGTTTTTGTTTTTTTACATAATCCAATTTTTATTTATTTTTTCCATTCATCAACGTGACTGACATTGGAATTGGTCTTGGAGTCCTTCAAATTGATCCAGCATTGAGAGAATAGCCGCAGTTGTTGGGGCGATCGCGTGACCCGAAAACTTGGCTGCGATTGACCGAAAGAAATAAGGGTTACTGTAGCTTCAAGAAATACCAGAGTTTTCCTAAACACGGACTCTAACGCTTTTATTTGTCTCCCTTTTCCTCCCCTTGTTGTAAGTCTTGTCGGGGTGTGGAGTGAATAACATATTTCTGGGTTTCCAGTTGGGTTGATGAAGTGTTGATGATGATGATGATGACTGCGCTGAGCTAGCGTCTGCGTGGTCTCAAACGTTGGCTCTCCAAACACTTCTATATGCTTGTCTGCTCAATGTCCCATAACCCTTTTTCTTGAAGTGTCCCATGAGGTTCGAATCGCCTTCTGCTGGATGATCGATGGCTTGCAGTCGCTGATTTCAAGTCGATTTTTAGCCTCTGACCATTAAGCATAGGCTATCACTCTCCCAGTCCCTATTCCTATCCCATTTCATTCCCATTCCCTTTTCCCATTGCATTCCTATTCCCAGTCGCATTCCCTATCCCTATTGCAATACCTATCCTATTCCCTATCCCTATCCCATTTCATTCCAATTCCCTATCCCTATCCAAATACCTATCCCATTCCCTTTCCCATTACATTCCCATTCCCAGTCCCAGTCGCTATCCCTATCCAAATACCTATCCCAATTCCTTTCCATTTCCTTTTCCTATTATCATTCCCATTCCCTAACCCTATCCCCTATCCCATTTCATTCCCATCCCCTATCCCATTTCATTCCCATTCCCTTTCCCTATCCAAAAACCTATCCCATTCCCTTTCCCATTACATTCCCATTCCCAGTCGCATTCCCTATCCCTATCCCAACACCTATCTCATTCCCAGTTCAAGTCCAGGCCCTATCCCTATCCAAACACCTATCCCAATCCCTTTCCATTTCCTTTTCCTATTCTCATTCCCATTCCCTAACCCTATCCCCTATCCCATTTCATTCCCATTCTCTATCCCAATCCAAATACCTATCCCATTCCCTTTCCCATTACATTACAATTCCCAGTCGCATTCGGTATCCCTATCCCAAGACCTGTCCCATTCCCAGTTCCAGTCCCAGTTACTATCCCTATCCAAATACCTATCCCAATCCCTTTCCGTTTCCTTTTCCTATTCTCATTCCCAGTCCCAATCCCATTCCCTATCCCTATCTGTTTGGGTCTTTCCCATTGGGAGGAACTCTTGGGGAGGTTTGTCTGCCGGTATGGATGTTCAGATTACGTCTGAAGCAATTGGAAGTATTAGGTTCTTCCCTCCTAGCTTTAATGGCTCTCCTACAAAGGGTCCAGTCCTCAGAGAGGGTCCAACATTTCCCATGGACGTAAAAAGCGCCCAGTAAGTGCAAGTGGACAGTGTTTCAGCGGTCGTGTTGTGTTGTTGGACGCCCAGCAAACCAAACATGGGCCAAACTTTCCTGGCAGCAGCAGCAGTTTAATGGTATTGAATGATAATTAAAAGCCGTGACTTAAACACAGGCTTACTCTGTCTCCTGAAAGCCAAGCTTAGACCACATGTAAATAAAGGGGGGAATTAATTAAATAAAAGGCAGGTCACGGAAAGAGAAAGAGAGCAAATAATAACAAAAAAAAAAAAACCTGCCAAATTATAGATGGCATGTTGGACTTTTAAGACGATGGGTTTTAGTTTCGATGACATGGGGTGAGTGGTAAAAAGACAAATTGGGCTGAAATGGACAAAGTCAACAGAAAGAGACTTTTGTGCCAGATTTTTTGTTGTTGTTGTTTTAATTTTGAGGTGTGTGTGAGGATTTTCCTTATGTTGGACCCCCTCTGGAATTCTTGCGTTTGGTTAACGGAGTAAGCAGGGCCCTCAGCGAGCCAGCAGCCGATCTTAAAGGAGCAAAAGACAACGTTTTTGCTTTGACTTTTTTGATATTTTTTTTTACTTTGTTAATGTTGATTGCACAGTGTAATAGCTATAGAACAATGATATCATCTGCATCTAGATTGGTTCACAATAAGCCTCCATATCACCACGCATTCGGACTGCCACGAAATCCCGGGAATAATTATGGATTTACGGCGTCACGGGAAGTGCGTCAACCAATGTGCAACCATTAGCGGAAATGGCGCACGGCGGAGCAATCTACAACCAGGTAGATCGTAAACCCATGAATATAAAAATGACTCATTGAAATTGGCTGAGAAATGTAGAGGATAAAATGCTTCTCATCCAGAAAAACCGCAGCTCCCCGTTTACTTGTATTTGTTTACAGGCCAGTCTGGCCCGTTCCAATATGGCAGCGAAGTTGATGCATCACAGCAATGTGCCGAAGCAGCTTCGAAAAGTTGTCTGTTGCCCCTTTAATCAGGGAATTTCACACCAGCCATTTAGAAAAGGCGGTCAGTTTATTGATAGAAAATGCAAATTATAAAATATATAGAATATGTTTCTTTTGATACTAATGATTGGGTAATAGGTAGGTGGGTAATAAACTGCAATTCGGGGGCATATGATAAATATCTGTAGCCTCATGTTCTTGTTAATAATTTTATTCATTCATTTATTTATTTATTTATTTATTGATTATTTATGGTTTTATGGCATTTGAGTTGCACCAAAAACTGTTTAAACTGCTTCTTTCTTTCATTCTTTCATTCTTTCTTTCTTTCTTTCTGTCTTTCTGTCTTTCCTTCTTTCTTTCTATGCCTCTGTGTATTTGCACTACAATGCTCAAACTATACAACAACACAGTTCTTCCACATGAAAACTTTCTTGGCCTCAGCAGAGAGATTCAGATATTTTTCTTTCTCTAAAACATAATTTCCGCCATTCCTCACATTGTTATCAAGAACTTAAACATGATCCATGAGTTGATTGTTACATTTCACAGCACCTCGAGCTCCAAAAGTCTAAGCAGAGAGTGCGAGTGTCTGGAGTGTGATTGGGCCCTCACCAGTGATTGTGCAGCGAGTGGCTTCATGAAGCCCAGATCCCAGTTTGTTTAAACGCCGCTAATCCGAGCGTGGCGACAGGACTCTGGAAGTCCAGGCCTCCTGAAAGACGATCCGCTGCACAGTTTACTCTGGATAAATACAAATAATGAAGAGCAAGCAGAGCCCGTCGCTAAGTAACGCAGCATTTATCTTCTTGTCGTCCCATTCCGACGTGTGCTTTTTCCGCCATGTTTCAGCTCAACGTTGTAAACAAACGAGAGAGGACAATTGAGGAATTGCCACCCCAAAAATATGAGCTATAGATCACTGGTACGATAAACTACGACAAGAAGAACAACTGCCCACCACGGCCGTGTAATGGCAATACACCTACGTACTTAAAATTGACACCTTAATTCCTGCATTTCAAGTAGAGAAAACCAAAATAAAATAAATTTTGTTTTTCCAGTGAAACAATTTTTTTTAAAGGTGATTGAAATGAACGTATTCATTATTACAATGTATTCTTACTCTCTGTTACTATTTATTCAATGTATCATTTGGGTTAAAAAAAATAATAAATAAATAAGAATAATAACAATAATAATAATAATAATAATAATAATAATAATAATAATTATTATTATTATTATTATTATTATTATTATTATTATTATTATATAGTTGTTTTAAAAAATGTTCTGCCAAAATTGTGTGATGCACGGCAACCGCCAAACCCATGAATATGGTTGAGGTCTCATTGGAACTGGGGCATTTCAGACATCTTGTGGTTCAAGTTTGATTCAAATACCGAATTAGTGAAAAAAACGTTGCAAATCTACCAGAAGTCGCAGAACGCTGGCGTACCGTGATTAGTTTGTGGAGTGTGGCGCTTCGTGACATCATCATCCAATTTGTTATTTATGTGCAGGGTGCGTCTCTGGGGGGGTGCGGTGCGCAGAGTAGACTCCACTGGTGTGCAGTGGTTGCTACGCGCAAGATTCCCGAGAGAAACTTGGAGAACTCGTTTTAGTAGTAATGCTGATGTAAAGACGAGCGGCAGCACAAACTGATGCTGCGTTCCACGGGAACTCGAAAATTTGAAATTGGTGTCGATACCAAGTGATGGTGTGTTTTACAGGAGCTCAGAAAACTGGAATTCGTATCTAACATGACTAACCTGGGCCCCGTGTATTGCTGCCTGTATTTATTTATTCATTCATTTATTCATTTATATATTTATTTATTTATTTATTTATTTATTTATTTATTTATTTATTTATTTAGTTGTTTGTTTGTTGATTTATTTATTTGTTTGTTTGTTTGCTTGTTTATTTATTTATTATTATTATTATTATTATTATTATTATTATTATTATTATTATTATTATTATTATTTTTATCATTATTTTTTTGTCTTATCATTTCTATTACACAGTAATGCCATTATTAAATCAAACCCTAGAAGGTGGATAAGGCCTCCTTCCTGGTGACTTCACTCTGTGCTCGTGGGCAGATGGGACCTGGCGTCCTGGCCCCGGACATCTGCAGCGGCGACGTGCTAATCAGCGTCTGTCTGCGAAAAAGAAAAACCCACTCGTCTGGGATTTCAAATCGGGCACAGCTGAGGACTTCCATGGCCTCCAACATGTGGTGTGGAACACCTCGGCCAGGCCTGTCAGGTCCTGTTCCAGGCCACCGCCGCCCAAATGGGTCCTGATTGGCTGTTTGGACAGGGAAGTGTGCGAAAAGGTTGACACACCAAAAGGTTGAATCAGCGCCGATGCCCGATTTCACACCGTCTGAGTAAAAACACACGAAAGGGTATTTTTACCTTTGTCAGAAATAGATTAGCGTTAGTGAGACGCACACACACACACACACACACACACACACACACACACACACACACACACACACACACACACACACACACACACACAGTACATGGACAAACCAAACCTAACTTTTTTCTTCATTCCACATGAAGTATAGTGTGTATATATACAGTATATATATACTGTATACATACACAAACACATCAAAATGTATATACTGTACATATATATATATATATTTATATACTGTATATACCATATATGTATATACAGTGTATATATATATATATATATAGTATACCATATATATGCAGGATAACCGTATCCTGGATTATTATGACATGACATCAGTGTCTCTGGATTGTTTAACTGACTCATTTGAACCGACTTGTTTTAACGGCTGTTTTGACATAATGACTCCGCCCCAGAGTTGTGACTTTCCAAAGAAGAGACATCCTCCAAGACACTTCTCACATACTACAGCTGTCAAATGATACATTCAATTCACTTTGATTCACAAAACCGTCTGAAAAGTACACCTTTCAGGCAATTTTGGGATATTTGCGGCATGACTAAAAACTTTGAAGGGCCCACCAATGTCCCTCCGTAGGGCGTTGGGTCGGACCATCCAAGACATAAAAACATTCCAAGAAATATTCCAAAGAAGGCTTTTTTCTGATGTATTTTGTTGATTTAGAGACCGTTCGACATAAGTAACTAGAATAACTGGAGCTCGAGGCTGTTGGACCAGTCCTGGATAACCCACACCAAATAACAAACATGCAAATCTACACAAAGAGCCACGTATACCTCGAGTCGACTACATTGACAACCAAACAATTGCACGGCCTCCATGCAATATCATTTGTTTTACTACACGGCTGTTTGGAAAAGGTTTTTATCTTATTTGGCCATGGCTTCCTCAACGTGCGGTGCAGAATATTCCTGTCTGGAGTCGTTGAAAACTGTCCAGGTTTTCTGACCCAGTTTAACAGAGATAAGCCGAGATAAGACCTTATCAATCCCAGAGGGGGAATTCAGGCACCAATATGAGGGGCAGCCATGCAAGGTGGCAATTTTTCTCAATGGATGCAGTTAGGCATTAAGTATCTTGCTCAAGGACACTTGGACGTGCTACCCTCCGAGATACGACTCCCTCTACCGCCGCGCTGAGGCTTCTCCAGCTGGGGTGAGTTTCTGGCCTTGACCGTTATCACCGTGTTCAGGCCTAGTCCATGTTGATATCTTCACCAAACGTACAGCCACCCCAAAATCATGTTAAATGCATCCTGCCCTAGCTCATAGCGTTGGCCTTTGGAAGGTAAGAGCAAAACAAGTTGGATTCACCTTGTTGAGCCTCATCCGCACATGAAAATATTCTCATTGGGATTGTTCTACGCACATACACTATGCTACAACAAAGCTGCTCTTTCAACCAGATAAAGGCCGAGGTCCCACCAGCTGCACCCGATAAGGGGGGAAATTCGACTTTGTAGACATGTCAAGGAGATGATAAAAGAGTAGCGTGACAATGACAATTTTACCAGAACAATACAAAACACTAGATACCTGCATCCAGAGAAGGTGATGCAGGAGGTTTGCATGAACAACTCAACTTAACTTCATTTGGCAATCTCGAAGATTTCCCCTTTGTTGTTTTGACGGCACCCATGGCGAAATGCGGAAATTGCAGGTGTGCTGTTGTACCTCACTTCCCAGAGATCCAAACAGTGTCGCCTGTGTGACGTCAGTCAGTTGGTCGTGGGCACCTGGGCCACACCTCCAATGTCACCACAGACACCCGTTTCTTAATACTCAGAATACTCCGAATATGCTCAGTCACCTTTGTGTTACCTCATTCGGCGATAGATATTGTAAAATATTTGAAACTGGCACTTTAAGCAGTAGTTTCTCCTTAACTAAAGTCCTCACTGACTTCAGCAGGAGAGTAGACGCTTCAGGAGAAGCCTCTGCTGAAATGATCCGGCAGAAGCTCGCTCTTTTCCGGCGAGATAGTGACCACCACAGCTGAATTCCCATTGAGATCCATAGAAATTCAAAGAGGTTGTGCCATGGTCTGGAAAGAAGAGGACATCTATGAACTTCATGCAAAAGATATCCAACTAAATGATACAAATAATAAAAAAAAAAAAAATCCTAACTTGAGCATGACAGTGATCTGTCCAATTACTTTTGGTTTTCTGAAAAAAAAAGAGTCTTCCGGTGCCAGACGACCGGAGAGGAGACCTTCCACCGCAGAACCGTGTTCCTCCATGTGTATATTTACAGTAGTGACCCTAAAAGCTTGATATACCCACAGTAATTACTCGCGGTACATATTTCACTGTGTACTTTCACCAGCATTGCTCTGATGAAGCGTGCGCCCACTACTGTTTATTTAATTCCTGCTTTGTAATGAAACTCAGATGTTCTACGGAGCGATAGCTCCATACATTGCTGATTTGTCTCCACGTGTCCACACAGTATATTTTCAGAAAGTATTTTTATTTTTTCTTCGTAATTGCTGTGAAAAATAAAGTTTGCAATTAGCATATACAGTATGTCAGATACCGCTTCTCTGTGGAGGTGATTGCGGTGAACTTTTGACTTGTAATCACAAACAGTCGTATTGTCAAACTGTATTTGCTTTTATTCAAATGTTTTGGAAATGGAACTGCAAAAGTAAGGGATACAGTTGAGGAACGCAGGGGGGTGGGGGTGGGTTCTCAACATGAAGTCTGTGGACCTCCCAGGGGGTCCTCCAAGAGGCTCCAGGGGGTCCCCAGACAAAACTATTAAATGTTAACATTCAAATTCTGTTGAAATTATAATAATGAGAATGAGTAATCATTTATATATATTTTTTTTATTATAATAAATAATTTGTATTATTTCTGTTTATTTTCAATGCTTTGTTACTTACAATTTTTTCTATATTTGACTATATTGGGGTTTTTTTCAAATCAAATTGAGGGTCTTTGGTGTGAAAGAGGTTGAGAATCACTGAAATAAAGTGTCATTGTTTGATTCCCTGCTGTCATTTAAATATTCCTTTTTTATCGTTATTGTTGTATCCAGATGGATATAATGTCTCACACAGTCGCTCTTGCTATCCGGCGATTATCCATTGTTAAATAGACGACTCCTCCTACGCACAGGAAACGCTCCCGAAAAAGAAGAAAGACCCAGGACAGCTCAAGATAAGTGGTTCCTTCTATGAATGGGAGAAATGAGGGAAAGTTGAGCGGCCATTGTTTGGTTCCACCATTAATCTCAGAGAGAGAGGGAGAGAGAGAGAGAGGGTGAGGGAGAGCGAGAGCGAACCAGAGAGAGACAGAGACAATGGCTCTTTGATTTTAGCGTCAGCAGACCCCCAAGATTCAAGTTCAATACCATGGAATCAATAGGTTGAGGCCCCCCGGAGCCCTCGGGAGCTCCGGGGGTCCCGGGGCTGTCAGGGGTCAAACGAGTGGGAGGCTACACGACATAGAGTTAATATAGAAAACAGAACGTAGATAGAGAAGATTTAAATCTGAGAAAACAGCACAAAGACCCGGAACCCGGGGCTGGTGATGGCGTCAAGGGGTTCATGGCGGAAAAACATAGATCAAAATGAAGGGTCATTGAGATATTACAGCAAAGTCCCCAACCATTATTGAAATACAAATTTCCAATATAAATGGAAACCAGCAATCTTAATTATTAAAAACCATGTTAACTCAAGTTTGTGTCATACTCACACATGGTCCCACATCAAGATATGCTAACGATCTGTTCAAATGGGCAAGTCTATTATTACAATGTGTATGAATACAATTCTCATTAATCTTTGTTCCATCTTTAAATGCAGAACCTACTATGTAGTTGAAGTTGTATTAGTAAATAAGCAAGAGAATAGCTTCAGGGCACAAGAGGAACAAGTAAATTCCATTGCTATTGCCTATATTATATTTTGAAATATATACTGCTCACATACTAATATAGTATTGGACTCTATTTGAGATGAAAAGTGTCAAAATGATTCATTTAAGTTTAAATTTGGAAATGTTTCCTTCCTAAAAGTATTTATTCTGTTTCATATACAGGAATATGTTAATTAATTCAAGTTTTGCTTAGCTCAACCGGGCTTTGAGTGGGAGATATAGTCGAGTGTGGTCAGCATAATTGTGGAGAAAAATGTTAAAGTTCTGAATAATCATCCCCTAGTGGAAGCATTATGGAGCAAGAACCATACTGGGCCCAAGATTACGCCCTGGGGAACCCCAGATGACATACTGGCAGTAGTCTTATATTAGAGACATACATTTGCAGAGTAATCCATATTGCAAAGAAATCAGTTACAGGTAAAGTAAAGTAAAATCAGTAAAATCTGAAAATCTGTAATTTTAGATATAAATATGCTTAAGTGTACTTCAAATGTAGCCATACATTTGAAGGCATTTACCAATCTATTTACCTGGCACTGTAACTGATTACAATTACCATGTTTTTGTAATGCACACAGTGAGATGTATGAATGAATAATAATAAAAAACAGTTGTGATACTTACTGATAAATAGGGATTCATCACTGAGGTTGTAGTTATATGTTTTAAATATGACTGACATATCTCACTGGAAATAAAAACAATTTATTGGTTCGACTTCAAAAAACGAATATTATTTATATTATTTATATTCAAAAATGTAGTTTTAGCTTTAATTTGTAAAACCAACATTTTGTTTCATCAACCTAGAATTGAGAAATTAAGAACATATTTTAAGCCTTAAAAATATAGGCCGAACAAATCAAATTCATATTTTTCAGCAGAACCAATGATTCAAATCTAATTTTATTTTCTAGTGTAGTTTTCTAGAGTAGTTTCTCTGTTTAAAAGTGAAACATGAACATTATTGTCAAAATGAATGGGAAAAAAAGTAAAACAAAGTCATTGTTTTTAGATTCTTCTGATTGCGAGACCTATCAATCCCTCGCTGGACTGTTTGAGTTTTACATTGAATTAGCACAAATATGAAGCTGAACAGATATGAATCTGGTGGGCCGGTGAGTCAGGCGTTATGAGTCACGCATTATAAACCGTCTGAGACTTTCTGGCTTAAAGCCCACTTATGTCTGGGAGAAAGGGTATATTACACTTAGGAACTGTGTTTGAGTGTGTTATCTTATGTTAAATAACTACCTTAAATTAACTTACTTCCATCTAATATAGCTGACTCCAGCTTTATTGACATTTCAGCAGTGAAAAAACACATTTTTATAATTTATATATATTTATATATTTTTTTAAGACTTGGAATTCAAGTTACGAAATAAGAAATAGTCATATAAATGGAGAGGTTAAAGGACGGGTTTGCTATTTTTCAACGCAGGCCTTATTCAAATCAAAATGCAGTCCAATGGGGCAAAGTCTGAAGCCGTAAAAAAATAAAATAATTAAAAGATAGATAGATCCCCTTTTCAAAAATGGGAACATAATCAGACAGTCTTTATACGTCATACCAGAAAAAAAATGGAGCCTGCCCACGTTAACGTAAGAGACAGGAAGTTGTGTCGCTTCCGACTACAATGTTACAATATATAGGCGGTACTGCAGTGAGGGCGAAAAGGGGTTTTAAATAAACCGTTACTTTAAACATGCAAAAGAAAAGCCATAATGACAGACTTATGGGACACGAACGTGAGCTTCCTGTTTCAGGAAAGCAGACTCAACAGTTTTTTGTTTTTTAAGGCTTGAACGTTTGCCCCATTGGACTGCATTGGAGCACGGTGAGAAGCTGCAGCAGACCAGTATGTTTCCCAACAGAAGAGCGTTCCATGAACAGTTATAAATGATGGGAATGAACATTTTCACATGGCCTGGGTTGAAAAACAACAAATCCTTCAAGGATCTAATTACAGTAACTAAGAGAATAACGTATAATGCAATATTGTATATTATCGCAGTTATGAATACAGCAAATTAAGCAGTTTCCATTCTGACGCGCTCACATGAAAGAATCTAGAGGGAGAAATACAACATTTGCTTTATGAATTAAAGCTTTGCAGAGTAAACACAGATTAGAGTGTATTCCTTATTTAACAAGGGAACCAAATGAGATTGTAGCCACAGGGGGAAGCCATACTCAGGTTTTTCACCCCTGGGGAGTGACGACGAAGCTGCACTACCATCCACAGACAACGGCAAATGTTTGAGCGGCTCTGTTTACCCTCCTGCTATCATCCTGATATCGACACTAAATACATGAGTCCGTTCTGAGACACATTTGGACTAGTTGGGAATCCAACGAATAAACATATATTACATATATATATATATATATATATATATATATATATATATAAACAACATATATCTTGACCAAGGTGGTTCAGTCTCACACCGTCATTATCAATAACTTTATATTTTATTTATATTTCATAATACATTTTTTATATAAATTCATATTCAGATTATCAATTGTATTATGCTGTATTCAAAGCAACAAACATGAAAAACCACACAATATACTCCCACTATGAAAATGAACAATAAACAATGAAAATAAACCTAAAATGATCAACAAATAAGAAAAGAAATGGGCAATTTGCTTCTTGTACCCATTATAGAGCAGAAGAATGATATATTAAAACAGATATTGAGTGGAGGCTATGCAAGAAAACACTTTTTCATTGAGTTGTTTCTTCTATCTTCTATTATTTCACTAATCCATGTGGTTATTTATTTATTAATCGATCATTCTTTGATTTTTTTTTTTTATATTTGTAGCCAACATTTCCAGTATTTTCTGAAACAATAAGCAATAGTGTCGATTTTGACTTTGGAAACGGTTTTCATGAATGATTAATGTCGCAGGCCTGGTGCTGACAGCGGAAAAATTTGGCAGAAAATACGGATTAATCCTCAAATGGTGCATGGTAGGGAAAGTTATTAATTCTTATACCCAGAGCAGTGCAATGCTGCAGTTTACAATGCTGTTATAATACACAGTATAATAACAATTATAGCTGGCTAGCACAGAGGTGAGAGCAGGAAGTAATACCTGTTTTCTCATCAGACGCTCCCTGGACAGAAATGACAGATATGTAATGTTATGTAACCTGGGCTAAGACACTTAAATAGACTCTAAAGCAGGATTGTAAAGTTATATTGTCATAACGAAGTCACCTCAAAATAACAGCAGAGGGCTCTCAGCTGGCGATTTATTAATGTTTAGTGGATGACCCCTGAATTGGATTATTAGAAAGAAAGTTAAGGGGGGAAAAAACAAGAGGTTTTTTTTTTTAACAGGCCTATGTAGAGAGACAGGTGCGTAGGAGAAGAAGTGGCGACAAAAAGTGCCCCCTGTAAATGTAAACAATATGTACATTGACATACAGTGATTTTCTTGATAGAAAATCACTTTTCTTGATAGAAAATCACTGCATAATTTTATTTTATACATGTTGAGGCAGTTCCGCCTCCACACGCCACCCAAGTAGCATTTCCAGACACAGACGACGCTGGGTTGTAGACACCAGTTTATCGTAGAGAGGAGGCTGGGTGGAATTAGCCAGGAGCAGATCAAACATGTCATGACAGGGGTCCTCTCCTGAGTGTGTGTGTGGGGATGGGGCTTTTACCTGCTGCTCGTTAGCCCAACCAATGAGCAACAGGTACGCAGCCACCCTGACCCAATCACCTAGACCCAGGTCAGGTGTGGCTGCTAGAACCACACCTTCCACACATTATTATTATTATTATTATTATTTATTTTTCTTTCTTCGTTTTCTTTTTTTTGGCACTTTTGTGTTCAGTAAATGGATATTTTATTTTGCATATCATGTTTTCGGCTCTACCGTATTCAGTAAATGAACATTTTATTTTGCATATCATGCTTTCGGCTCTATCGTATTCAGTAAATGGATATTTTATTTTGCATATCATGTTTTTGGCTCTACCGTATTCAGTAAATGGATAAGTGATTTTGCCTCCACCCTGTGATCTTTGTTCGTCCCATTGCAATCTGGTGAAGTCATGCGAGGTGGCATCATACAGTAAAACAGGTTACTGTGTATTATTGTGAACCACATCCTGCTCATCACTCTCTTTCCCTTCTCGCCTGCTTTATCATAATGGAGCTATTATCAGTCTCGCCGGCGTCATTACCACAAAAAACATAAAAGAAAAAGATCAACAGATCAGCATGCCATAGAAAACAACCAAGCAGCATTAATGGCAAACAAACCATACGCAGCTATTAATATCCAGGGTGTCGCGAGGTGAAAGTCAGGTTACTGCAGCAAATACTGCAGCGGTCGGAGGTCACTCTGATCGGTGCAGATGATAAACACATATTTGATTACTGTCGTTAAAAGAAAATGTCCCTGTTGATGTGGTTGATTGAGTGGATTGAAGCTGGTGAAAGCTTTTAACAGGTGAGGTGCAGGTGCAGTGGTGCCAGTGCGAAAAAAGTGGTTCTGTTTCTCTATTTAAGAAAAAGAAAAGTATCCTTTATTATTTATTTATATATCTGTTGTTATAATTTATTGTACCCTTTATTATTTATTTATTTATTTATTTATTATTATTATTATTATTATTATTATTATTATTATTATTATTATTATTATTATTATTATTATTATTAATAATAATAATAATAATAATAATAATAATAATAATACAGAAGAAAATGTCTTTTATTTTATCTATCTATCTATCTATCTATCTATCTATCTATCTATCTATCTATCTATCTATCTATCTATCTATCTATCTATCTATCTATCTATCTATCTATCTATCTATCTATCTATCTATCTATCTATCTATCTAATGTATTGATATAGTTGTTAATCATATAAAAGGCCTTGGTAAGGTCTGAGTGAATGGGTTATTTAGTACAGTGAGCAGTTAGAGGTCCAGGTGTTCAAGTAAATTTTAAACCAACCTGTTTATCTCGAAATTTGCATAGCTTGATCAAATAAGGAAGTGAGCTCCCTCCCTCCCTCCCTCCCTCCTTCCCTCCCTCCCTCCCTCGCTGCTCTTTACCTTAGAGTTGTTTGGACGCTCGCACTTTGCATTTCCTTGTCGGGCAGCGCCTCTACCCTCCAGTACACACGGCAGTCACTCAAGTAACAGGTCTGTTTATGGAACGGATCTGTTGCTTCATTTAAACAAGTCCAATGCAGATGTGTAATGATAACGTACTGTGTTCATTTACGACCTTTAAATCGGAATTATTCATCGCTCCCAAAGGCTTTAACATTAACAAAAAGTGTGCTTCTATTTGCGATTAACGACTATTTTATAACTATTTTGTCTAATTTACATAGACAAACATAAGCAAGGTAAATAATTCATGCACCTGTTTCTACCGAATATAGAGCTACAGTACAGTCTCTAAATGCATCGTTGGTAAAAACCACCAAGTCACATCATGTGGTTTTAACTTAAAAGTGGACACCCTGACAGACATTACATCTACCCTAATCCCCAACCCTAAACCTGGGGATCTTAAATATTTTATTTGATTTTATATAATATATTTGTCCGTATTCAAACCTTAATCCTTAGCTTTGCATTTTAACTTGAACCCCACCCCTCACCCGAAATCCCAACCTTAACCCTCACCGCCTGCCATAATTGGAAATTTCACCTAAAAGTTCACCTCAATTTCCTCGCGGGGAATATTACAGTGTTATCTAATCTCATTTTCATCGTAATCCTCCAACTCAGCGTAACCCCCGTGATCCCTGATCACCTTCCCAGTTGGATTTAATGTCTGTGCGTTGGAACAAAAATAACCGCTGCATCGTCCATCTTGAACGTACGATCCCGCTCTCCCCCGGGGCGTCCATCTCTCTTCTCGTACTTGATATTTAGACGCTTGGGGCTCTGGAGATTTACATTTTTCGGGGATTCGGGAACCCGAGCCGACGTGAGTTTTTCGGAGGAGAAGAACCTCCTGCACCGTCCTTCCGCCACCTGGGACGATGGAAGGCCAAGGCCGAGCATTGCTGCCTCTGAAGTCATGATTTTTTTAAATATATATATATATATATATATATATATATATATATATATATATATATATTTATTTATTATTGGGTTTTTTTTCTCCTATGTCTCCTATTTTCTCTTCCATCCGTCAGTGACACGCTTGTGTTATTTGTTATTCTTGCACATTTTTGTTTTCCCCAGCCCTGTACATCGTCCGTTATGCCGTCGTTTCTTGTGCGGTGGAAGGCTTTGGCTTGAACTTTAGCCCCCGTCGTAAATATGTTTTACGGTGGAGAAACCGGAGTGAGGGAGAGTGAGGGATTATCTGCACTCCGAAGAAACACGAGTTGCTGCCGCCCGGGTCGTCAACTTAGAGGAGGAAACCAGCCGGAGGAAGTACTTCACTATTTTAAGTACTTTACTTAAGTATTTTAAGTAAAACTATAAATACGTGACCAAATTTGGTCACATATTTATAGTTATACGTCAATATATATATATATATATATATTTCTACTGAAGTAAAAGTATGTCAGTGCTTTCTGTTAAATGTACTTAAAATATTGAAGTTAAAAGCACTTGGTGCCCTAGACATTTATAAATATATGCAAATATAAATGCCGATTTTTTTTCTTTAGCATTGACGCTGCAGAGTAAAACCATAAAAAACTGAATATACTCAAGTACAGATGCTTGATTGAATTTGTTCAAGTCGTTGGCCCTTCTGCCTTTTTAAAATGGAATTTGAATGACAGGTTTCCGGGATTTTAAGTGATGATTATCAATACCATATCGCTGAAATGTTCCAAACCCAGACAACACAAACGATATAAAAAAAATCGAAGCCTTTGATCGATGATCCGGAAAATCGCCAGGAGTGAAATGTAAAATGTGTGTGCTGACTAGTAAATGCACCAAAATTCAATTTGACTCCTGGCCTGGTGCTTTTAAATACAAAACATATCATACAAGACACACCACAATGAAATAATAATGTCTTGTAATGCAGGGTCTTTACAACAAATGAACGGTTTATGCCCGTTGGTAGGACGTCCTCCATGAAACCTCTTTTGACACAAGGACACAACTGACTACCCCTCCCTGCAAATTCACACACACACATACACACACACACACACACACACACACACACACACACACACACACACACACACACACACACACACACACACACACACACAGATACACAGAGTGGGCCCTTTGCCAAAGCTCTGCAGCTGGACCTTTAAAGAAGTGATTTCTGTTCCGACAACCAAAAAGCAAAATGTATGACAGGTTTTTCACTGACAAATTTGAACACAGGCTCACAAACACACACGCATGCCCACGCACACACGCACACACGCACACGCGCACACACACACACAACTACACACACAAACTCACACACACGTACAAACACACACACACGGCCGCGCGCACACACACACACACACACACACACACACACACACACACACACGCACGCACGCAGACACACACACACACAGACACACACACACACACACACACAAAGAAGGCCTTTATCCTCCGCTGACATTACAGCAGCTCCCATTTGAATCTGAAAACAAAGGCGTTGGGGATCGTAGGATCCAGCGCTCTGTGTGACTTGTATTTCAAGTCTTTTAACTCCTCTCTCTCTCTCTCTCTCTCTCTCTCTCTTTTTTTCTTTCTCTCTCCCTCTCTCTCTCGCTCTCTCTCTCTCTCTGTCTCTCTCTCTCTCTCTCTCTCTCTCTCTCTTGCTCTCTCCTTCACAACCACCTCTTTGTTAGCTGATCCGTACAGTTAAAAAAAAAAAGACAACATACAACATATTATTTACATTCACAAACTGTATCACAACAGCATCGTGCACGTTTTTCGGCTGGCTCGACACATTTAAATGAAGTGTCAATTGATTTGTCCTGGTGCTCCGGCAGCTATGTTTGACTTTGACCCGTGTGGATTCTTTTTCTTTTTTTTTTTTTTTATTAAAACGACATCAGGAGGCCTTTGATTGCCTTGGCAGCGGCCACTGCTCTAAACTCCAACACGCTCATTTCGGCTGCCAGGATGTGTGTAAAGCGGAGGTGGGACGGAGGTGGAAAGTAACTAGTTACAACTACTCCCATTACAGTTCTTTAGCATGGTGGCGGTATGGTAGAACTAGAATATGGTTCTTTCACTCAATTTTTTTTCCCCACAAAATAAACGCTGCACTTCAATATTTTCATTTTCAACATTATTTTTAAATTTCATATTTAAATTTTAAGGAATTAAATAATTTTAGGACAAAACATTTACTGTTATTAACAACAACTTATATTGTGATATTATTGTGATATCCAGCATTTTCCGATATCTCTTGGGGAATGACACGAACAGAGTAATAAGTTCAGAAAATTGTGCGTATATATATATATATATATATATATACAGTATATATATGTATAAATATATATAAAAATTTTTATGAATACCTCAGTATTGTAATATATCATTTTTAAATATTTTGATGATGACTATTGGTGGTTCCAAAACATATTTACCCACACAGGCATTGGCTAGAACAGCTTAACGAGTCTTTAAAGTTCAGAAACTTTCATCACTTTGCTGTAGACGACGTTGAATTATGATAGCTCATATCGCAATATCGATATTATACAGGTTCATCACCCAGCCCAAATGATGTTATTTCTATGTCAATTCAAATGACAAAATCAAATATCGCAATATTGTTTGACCAACACCTCGACATCGATTATTTCACGACACCTCAGGGGAGACAAGAAACACACAATGAATATTTAAGAAAATGGTCAATGCTAATGTGAATATTTTAGACCAAGCAGGTGAAGCCATGGACTAGAAGAGGGAGACAAGTCTGAGAAGGTCAGAAAACGGCATTACTTTACTATAATGCATCCTTAAAGATTGCACCTTTAAGCATATCCAAACTTTAGGATCTGGTCACATATTGCACCTACGATTTTAAACTGATATATCCCCGAGCCCTGATGCAAATTTTGATGCAGTATTTATAAGCTGGATGCAGTTTGGTTAACTGTGCCAACTGTGCCACTCAATCATTGTGCTTGTATGTGTTATTGACAAATGCATTATATCCAGTGTATCCAAATAGCAAAATACAAAGGGTGAAAACGGTAACTAAGGCTCATTTTCCTCGTCATAACTTCTACTTGTACTCAAGTCAATTATCTCTGCAGCAGCATAACTCCAACTAAAGTCATAACCCTCCGTACTCTCTCCATCTCTGATCACAGGGTACAATGTGTGTGTGTGTGTGTGTGTGTACACAACACAAGGCCTTATAATTCACCAGAAGGTGTCGTAATCTTTTATCAGACGTTTCCGCACCGCATTATGCCCGTGCCATTAAGATATATGTACGTGATAAAAAAGAAAGAAGATAATTCTGTGGCAACCCAGACTCAACGCATGAGTTGATATAACCTCAGAACCTTATCGGTCCAGATTCAGCTCATCGGCGTATTCTGATTCGGGTGTGGTTTTGTGCAAATATATGGGATGCTACCCGTCCAAATCCAACTCATCAGCATAGCGGGTGTGGTTAGGTGTAGCTTTGCAAATACGCTGGCTATTGTAATAAACATATATATTTTATCAGCGCCGTGACACGGTCGTACTTTGATGTTTTTATTAAGTATTGGGAAAGCAATAGCGCTGTATGCTGATGATGTGTTTATATTTGATAATGTCTCGGTTAAGTGTTGAGCATAAACTTTCTCCACTGGAAAATAGATTTCACTCAACACTCTGCCCTTTCTATTCGTATATTCCTGTGTTTTTTTTCCCCCATTCCCTTAATCCAGAGTGTGGCTTGTTTATTTAAAAATGGTGAGAAAACACATACAAACCTGGCAACTCCCTCTAGGCAAAGTAAGGGTGTGTGTGTGTGTGTGTGTGTGTGTGTGCGTGCTTTTGGCGAGCGTGCGTGCGTGTGTGTGTGTGTGTGGGGGGGGGGCTGCTTCACCCCATGTAAAGAGTCTTTTGAGTAGTCACCTTCATTCCTTTCCCTCATGTTTATATACGTTAATGCTGCATATTTTGACCCCTGCATTTCTAAAAATCCATTTCACACCGTTGAAACCAGTCAGGGTGCAGAAGGAATGTACAGGTTGTTCTGGTTGTTTAGAGCAATGGTTCTCAACTTTTTCATATAAAGGACCCTCCATTTTTGTCTCAAGGATCCCCAATCTAAAAAGATTTTTATTTTATTTTTAGTTTTATTTCATAATTTAGTCTCAACTTCCATACCTGTCTATACTACGGAAGATATCAGTGAAACTCGCATCAAAACAGTCATTATTGTACTCACTGTACTTGTACTGTATTTACTAATGGTGTTAAAGGGAAGTTTAGCTATTAATCGTTTTAGGTGGGGACCCACTGGAACATCTCATATAGCAGGAACCCCTGGGGGCCCCCAAACCACATGTTGAGAACCACTAACTCAGCGGGGCCTATTGGCAGCATTGGGGACGCCAGCTGGCCCCTGGACACGTTGTTTGGACCCGTTGAATTCAGCCGCGGCTAAAACTTTGACCGGAAATTATTCCTCTGCTTGTGCTTGGAAGTGATGGATGAGGAGCTGCTGCGGGTAATAGATGTGAAAAACGAGGTTCCACCCGCCCGTCTCTCACCGCGTGGTCTGCTACTGTACGCCTCACACACACATATAGACATTATTACACAGACACATATACGTTATTAAACACGCACATATACATACTTTATATAACCACTCAAACACACAGAGAGCGATAAAGTCCAGCGAAATCTCCAAACAGAAAATGAATAACAATTAATAAAAGAAATACTGCACTATTTTGCTGTTGTGAAACCCTAATGACTTATTAAGAAAATATCTAAGACTTGTATATACATATATGAAATCAAGATAAGTCTTATCTTATCTTAAAATCAATATACATACCTCAGAAGGAGCAGGAAGAAAGCGTTACTTATTTTCGAACTTATAAGTGACACTTATTTTCTCCTAATCCCATAGGCATACTAGTTATGAAATAATTTCAAATAAATATCTCGCTATATGCCTCAGTGTATTGTTTTATTTAATAAGCAACATGTTATATGTGCAGCCAGACGGTCATTAACACGAAATAACCAGAAGACCCGATCACCCTGTTGGTGCGTTATTTGGCAATAACGACAACCTGGCTGTACATGATCCCTTACACGAAGTACTGTATGGAGTGTGTGCTACATTAATGCCTGTGTGTGTGTGTGTGTGTGTGTGTGTGTGTGTGTGTGTGTGTGTGTGTGTGTGTGTGTGTGTGTGTGTGTGTGTGTGTGTGTGTGTGTGTGTGCGCGCGCGCGTCTGTGTGTGTATAGCTGTGTGTGTGTGTGCGCACGTGTTAAAAGTGCCTTTGGCCAAGTGCCAAGTGTCTCACTCCCAGAAATTAAAAGTTGTGTGTGGGCCGTTCCGTGGGTATTTACAGTCCTGGGTCCCAAGTTGAGGGGATGTCAGTGGTCAGGGGTGTGAAACATGGCACTGGGTGTGGGCCCAGAACGCTGCCATGAGGAACGCCCCCATGCCAACCGCAGCTAGGATAACATTCCATTCCATTCCATACCGTCCCGAACCGAACCGAACCGAGCCAAAAAAAAGTACTGTTCCTACCCAGGTACATACTGTGCTTGTATTGCTGTGTTTCCTCTGTATGAGTTGAAAAATATGGCTTTTATCGATTCAGGAAGCGCGACTAGCCTCCCGCTTTACGACTTTAGAGACACACCCTGCTTGAGAGAAAAAGGGGGGAGAGAATAGGGGAGGAGAGGGGGAGGAGAGGGGGGAAGTCTGGCCCGGGACTGTGTTTTGGTTCTGAGCCAGGGGGCAGAGCACCAGGTCCCACTGTGGCAGAGAGAGAGAGAACACACTGTTACTGGCTGGCATGATTGTTATGTAATAAAAATAATACTAATTAAAAGAAAATACAAAAAAAAAAAATACGAAAGTTAAAATATATAAAGAAGGAAATATATATTAAAATGTTTTATAATAAAATAATTCAATAATTAAAATTTAAAAAGGATATATTATATACATATAAAACTATAAAGAAACATATACATATTTCACATGCATAAACACATATACATATATTCATATTTAAAACATATTTTTCTTTATTTGTCTTTTTTTCTTACTAACATTTGTAAAAGAACAAAAGAAGGAAAAATACACTATTATATAATAATATAAGTAATATGTAATTAGAATAATATTATAATAAAGACTCATATACTGTAGAAATGCAATTAAAAGAAAAAGACAAAGAAAAAATACACAAATACATATTGTGAGTATATATAAGAAAACTTCTTCTTCTTCTTCTTCTTCTTCTTCTTCTTCTTCTTCTTCTTCTTCTTCTTCTTCTTCTTCTTCTTCTTCTTCTTCTTCTTTTTCTTCTTCTTCTTCTTCTTCTTCTTTTGGCTCCTCCAGAAACTTAAATTAAAATAAAAATTGAAAAGAGAAAAAGAAAAAGTAAAAAGGAATAACAAACAAACAAAAAATATATATGTATAGATATTTAAAATGGGGGCCCATGGCCTAATGTGTATCAAACGGAGGGTTCTTGATGCTTTTCTTTTACTGCCTGTTTGAATGAATGGCTGGTGCAGTGAGTTGGATTTCCTCTTAAATAATCTGTGATAATCGCTGCTGCAGCCACAGCTCCATTCATTTCAGAAAAATGGCAGCATGGAAGGATGGAGGGAGGGATGAAGGGAGGGGCGGGGAGGGCGGTCAGAATCAACACCTCTGTTTGAACAGCAAAGAGTAAATGGCTTTTTAATCAAAAGGACATTTGTCTTCAGGTGACTTTGCATGAGAAACCTAAAAGTCGACAGAAACCGTTTCCACTGTTTGTACAAGGATGGACGACGAGAATGAAACGATATTTCCACACAGGCACGCTACAACAAATTCAAAAATCGGCATGACCCAAAGAGGATAAATGTACAATTATTTTGTCAATAAGCATTATTATTATTATTATTATTATTATTATTATTATTATTATTATTATTATTATTATTATTATGATTAATACTACTACCATGCAGAGATGATTGTATCTATTTATTAATGAACAAATATTTATTGAATTATTAATTTCATTTTTTCAATACATTTTAAAATGTCTTTAAGTCATTTTTATTCATTTATTATTATTTATTTTTTTAACTTAGTTATTTTTCATTGAAAGTGTGATTGGATGGAAAGCCCACCGTGTGCTACCAAGTGCCATTTCCCGAGGCGTACAGCCTTTTCGAAATATGAAAAGAAGTCAGGATGGCTTAAAATATAATATACCGTACTGTATATATTTTCCTTAATTGTATAATTTACATTGAAAGTGACAAGATTTCCAATTTCACAATTTCAAAATTTCACACATAGCTACAGTGTATATACATATACATATTTATATATACACGTATATATAAATCTTGAATCAAGCAATAGCTTAATTATTACTTCTATAATATAATAATAATAATAATAATAATAATAATAATAATAATAATAATAATAATAATAATAATAATAATTCTATAATAATAAAAAAATAAAAAAATAAATTAAAAAAAGAAAAAAAATTTTTTTTTTAATAAAATAATAATAATAACAATACATTTAAAGCCTCTACGCTCCCACACAGGACCGAAATGCAACACTAACTGTGGACTAACAGTCCACGCCGAAAGGCGTCAGCGTGAATTTGGGGCGTCATGTCACAGTTTTGTGGGTTTAATACATCGAGTCGGCGAAGGAGAGACGCTCGTTTCTTTGTCACCTCCATAAAATTGGGGGACGGGGGAGGTTGCATGTTTTTCCAATACTTTTGGGGAAACTTAAGCCGCTATTAGTTCCACGTTTACACGTTCACCCTCACAAGTGAATTAAACCGGGACACAACATCTCCAGACTAGTGGGGGGTGGGGCCTTTTTCAGAGTTCTCAATCAGGGTAATAAATTGTTTCTGAGGGATAATTTAAAGTTGGAAATCCAAACCCCCTTGCCAAAAACTTACAATCCAAGCGGGACCCTTTTTTTGTTCGAGTCAAATCTATATGTCTGGCAAAAAGACTTCTGAAAAACAATGTTTTTCAAAGGGCAGCTCGTTCCCATACAAGGGTCGTGCACATAAAGTGAAGTTTAGCGTGTCTGACACCCGTGTTGATGCGGGGCTTCGCAGTTTGAATTCACATTTAATTGAACGGCGATGCACGCCGCTTGGGCGACTCGTTCATCGCGAACAAATCATTTCGACGAGTCGGGAGTCGGCGGTCACTCTGGCAAAAGAGCGACTCAAAGATGGAAAATAACCGCAGAGGGCTAAATCAACGCCAAATCGAGGTGATTCGGCGCAGCTCATATTGAATTTGACTTATTTGCACTTTGCATTCCAGCAAAATAAATAATCATGACAAAATTAAATGATACCCGCGAGAATTCCGTTCTCAAAATGTGGTTGACTCCAGAACCAAATCTGCCAAATGAGCCTAACCTCTCGCCAACGACGTTCAACACGTTTTCATCCCGTGTCCCGCCGAGAAGGGCCCCTTTGAAGGATCTGCTCTGTCCGTGGCGGACCCCGCCGCCCCTCCTTCCCCTCCTTGCTCGGCAGACGGGCGTCTGGCTGGGCGTGGCTTCACTGTATGGGGCTCAGTCTATGGCGCACGAGCGGTGACGTGATGGTGATTAGCGGTAATCACGCTGGATTTACTGCGTGTTTACTTTCTTCTGGCCCCGTGGCACCGAGGCCGACAGAGAGAGGGTCGCAGGGCGTTCTTTTCTTTTTCACTTCTTTCTTTTTGGCTCGATGCTCGAACCCCCGAACAGAGGCTGCGTTTCAGTCAAATCTCACACCTAAGTCAGTTTCTGGTATCATTTTGGAATGTTTTGGGTTGTTTTGTTTTTTTTGCAATATTGGCCCTTTAAGCCACATTTCTGCCATTTTCAGCCTAAATGAATGAATAGAAATTGAATAAAACATATTTAAAATAATTATTATGTTAATTATTTATTATTTTGATGAAATTAATTATTCATAAATAATACATGACAAATGTAATATTTATTTCATATTTCCATCAGTGGGAGTACCCCTGGTGCCCTACAAATGGGTCCGATTTTAAAGATCTTATTAAGCTAAAGCCCTTTCGAATATCTACAATTTAGCCAAATATTGATTCGGCATTGTCTTTTTTTTTAGGTAGTAAGGGCTTCAGTAGTAATGCCAAAGTGGTGCTTTCACTTTTACTGGTCATTTTATTTGAGTATTTCTTCTACCATCTATAAAAATAAAGGGTAGGCAAGAAATAAAATGTAAAAAAGCAGAATCAGGAGGGTGTTGAAGGGTGTATGAGGCCACATAGGGATTGAGTTATATGTGGAAGCATGCCTATATACATGCCTGCATACATATTATACATTGGAGTTTCATTTCTATGCATTCACAGTATAAGTATCATTGCAGTATAAGTATGATAAGTGTAAGTTGTGAGTCAGAGGAGCGTCTCCATCCTGCTCCTAGCACAGTCCTGCAGTGCCTCCTTGTTGACTCTGTGAACTGCAGAGTCACAACCACACGTCACCACACACTTCCTGTTTCCACCCTCTCACTGCTCCCCGTGCTGACGTTGTTTTCTGAACATCACCATGAGGCAAAGCACTGGTTCTCAACATCGGGTATGGGGACCCACCAGGGGCTCTGTTCAAAACGGTTAGTTGTCTTATTGATACCATAGGACATTAGCAGAGCTGATGTGCTGCATCTCATAACCTAAAGCAGTGGTTCTCAATATGGGGTCCGGGGACCTTGGGGAGGTTCCTGGGAGGCAACATGATTACATAACCAAATGTCAGCGTTATCACTGTTATCTCCATAAATATCAACAGGTACGGAAGTTTGGACTTCCATCGATCACATTTAACAATAAAAATCTTCTCAGATCGTGGTCCCAACTTATCAAATGGGGTCTGTTGCCTCATGCTTATTTGAGGGTGAGGGTCAAATTGAGAGTGCTTGATATGATCCATGTTGAGAATCACTGAAGAATATAAAAATAACATAGAAGAATATTAAAAATAGCACGCTGTGACAGTTCAAGAGGCGCGCTTCAGGCGCTCTTCAGAATCAGAATCAGTTTGTTTGGACAAGACCATACACGAGGGATTTCACGTGGTGAGAGCTGGTTCGTAGCTGCAGAGGTAATTAGCATATATACAAATTATCCAAATAAAAAAAGACAAATGTATTAAAATAGGCAAACAAACAAAACATACAAAATAGCCAAAATAAATTATTTGCCATATACACAATTTATAAAACAACCACATTAGAACATTTCAAAATATACAAAAATAGCCAAATAAAATAAATAGCAAAATTAAAAAAACATAGCCACAAATGTACAAGACAGTCAAATTAAAAGCAAAAAGCCAAATATACAAAATAACCAAATGAAAAAACAAAAATATACAAAATATACAACATTTCCAAATCAAAAACAGCCAAATAATCCAAAATAGGCAAATACACACAATATACAGAACAAACAACAAGTTCTAAATGGCGTCATATGACGAGCCTATTCCACCCCCGCCCCCACAGGTCTGTGTACCTACAAACCCAAATTCTACTTAAAAAGACAGAATAACAGAACGAGCCTGTGATAAAAATCCCAGTGTGCATTGTGTCTCACCTTGTTTACACGGCGGGATTCCCTTACCACAGCGCCCCCCTCCGTGTTATTCCACCCAGCCGAGAAAAAAAAAAAAAAAAAACAATTACCCAAAATTGAGGCTGAGAGAGGGAGGCCTGTGTGTAGAATAACAAGGACGTGCGACTGTTTGGATCTGATAAAAGCCGCGGCGAGTGTTTCCTCTAATGCCTCTGAAAACAAGCAGCCGAGTCCACGGGGTGAATGGAGGCTTTGGGGAGTTTTGGGGGCCAAATGCCCACCCCCCAAAAAAAACCACCGCTTCGGCCCCCGGGAGCTTATTTTAGGGATTTTCGAGGGGTCCGGGCGCCGAGTGACTTAAACAGGTTAGTGTGTTAGTAACACACACACACACACATCGACGCACACTGAATCAGGTACAAGCGTTTTATGGGGACATCTAGAGAAAGGCATGACAGCGGATTCCGAAAACAGGGTCCAGAGAACAGCATCGTCGCATCTTTGAATCAAGGGACTCAATGAGGACGATGCATATGAAATAAGCATTAAAGCCTTTTTGTGAGGACGCTGAACTATGGGGACCAAGTTATGAGATTGTGAGGACACGATTATTAATGCTCGACACACATAGACACACACACACACACACGCATAGACAGACACTAAATCCCATCGGCTGTAGGCGGTTTATGGGAACATCTCGAAGAAAGGACCTTTGAAAACAAGATACAGAAAACTGCATTTTGATATTTTTGGATCGTGAGAGTCCATCAGCGGGTTTCTAAAAAATTCTAGAAAACAGCGCTAAAGCATTTTTTTGCGAGGACGCTGAACCACGAGGACAAAGTTATGAGACACTAAATGTGTCCTGACAATTATCAATGCTGAACAAACTGGGACACACAATCTCACAAACTGTATATGCTCACACAGATGCAGGTTTAGGTGGTTTATGGGGACACCAAGAAAAATACCTTTAAAAACAAAATACACAAATACACCAAGATGTAAGATGTATTTTTGAATCATGAGCGCAAACCAGGAAGATGCATATTATGTTTTTGAGGACGCTGAATTATCTATACACACAGATTCAGGAATACAGTAGGTGGTTATACGGGGACATCTCGACAACTACTTTTAAAAACAAGATATAAAAAACAGACATTTTTAAATGGTGAAAGTAAACCAGGAAGATGCACATAGCATATTTTTTGGATTCTGAAAAAACAGAATTACAGCTTTTTTTTGTGAGGAGGCTGACTTATGAGGACACACACACACACACACACACACACACACACACACACACACACACACACACACACACACACACACTGATGCAGGTCTGGCTGGTTTGTCGGGACATCAAGCTATCTCTGGAAAATTCCTCTATCGTTTTGACACGACTACGTTGTTTTCAAAATCAGGATTAATTTTTCGATATATCAAAACGAATTGAGACCAATCCACTTTTTCTTTTTTTACTATGACACTACCTATTCTACATTATTGTAAATTATTATCAGAAACTGCATGAGCACTAAAGAGCAGAACAAAAGCCACAGTCCAGCTTTATGGAGTATTATGGGATGTGTTATACCAGGACACTGGATATGACAACTTTTACTTTGAAGACTTTGAAGGGCGTCTAAGAAGAAGTACTCACTTTATTCCCATGCACTTTAGTGCACATATTTGTATGTACAAATAGCCTATCCCATGTACATAACTCTATTCCCTTCTATTTTGTACCCCCACTTTCTATTATCTTTTTGAGTCTTATTTCATTTTATCTTATTTATATTATTCTATTCTCTAACTGCATTATGTTAGGAATCAGTTCGTTTCAGTTAGTTGCTCGGTAGGAATTAGGTTAGCTATTAAATTTGGTTTAATAACCATTCTGCATAATCTCCAGACATTCCACTGCATGTACAGTGGAATGTATTCGCAACGCACCCAGAGATTATGTATGAAAGTATGTATATGTATGTGACAAATACACCTCTTGAATCTTGAATCTTGAATCTCTTAGACTTGAAAATAAATCTCTTGAACTTGAACGCGAACCTAAGTCGAAATGTCAACACGCAGCTTTCACTGGAGTGCTTTTGCGTCGGGGTGTTTGTGGACCAGAGCTCCCTGACGTTCCAGGCCGTCAGACGGGCAAACAAACACTTCCGGAAAAGCCGCGGGGACGGCGCCTCGTTACCGTCACGCTCACAAATAGTTACGGGGCTTACGGATTCGTCTGTCGCTCTGCGGGCGCGCTCGTCACGGTCGGCGTGCTTCCCCGAGACACGGCGGGGCGAGGAAGCGTGGAACCCGTTTGTAAAATATAGCCTTTAGAAAAATCAGAGCCTTCCCTTCAGGGCAGCAGACGGACGGACGGACGGACGGGGCCCGGTTTCGCACGGCGGTGCCACCGCCGCTCGGCTTGGGTTTCGCACGTTGGCAGATGACATCATGTTTCATAAGAGCTTCTAAAAATAGAGGCTTTCTGACACGTCTGTCCGCCCACGGCGCCCACGCCCGCATCAGGGCGTCATACCTGGGTGTCAGGTAGTATACTAAGCACACTTAGTATGTTTAGCATGTTTTTTTTTTTAATGTATTTACAATTAATATGCTGAAGTTGAGTTGAATTGAAACCCCCTTAAGTTGTGCTTAAGATATTTGTAAATATATTTAAAATATATATTTTTTCAGCAATTTTTCTTTACTTTGACAACTTAAATTGTAAACTTTTAACAAGTAGAGTATACTAAAATCCAGCTTCAGAAGTCAGGTTAATTTTTCAATATATATATTTTTTAAGTGTTCTTAGAAATACTACAGGTACAGCATATTAATAACTAGTATACTAAACTGCATTTTAAATTACTACATAAAATATGAACAGCATAAATGGGTAGAAATATAAATTTACAACACTTTATACACTAAACATGTACTTATACTACTCATACTTAACATATACCATATACTACTATTTACATATACTTTATGTACTAATTTATAACGCAGGTTTAGTATAATAGTCATTATGTGGAGTAAGCATAGTGTAAGTTTACATAAAAAGATTTACACATTAACCCAACTTCACTTTAATAAGCTTATTTGAAGTGTACTATTTGGGTTGCCAAAATAAGCATAAATACAGTATATGATAAATATATTTTGAATACCTTCAAGCACATCTTACCGCAAGTGCAACTTCTTACACAGTAAGTGCAACTCGAGAGGTTTGAATGTAACACAAGTTGAGTATATGAAAAAAACACTCAGCATACTTTCAGATAACACGCTGTGGTATCCTTTTTCACATGAGACATCATGACAAGCGCGATCGGGGCCGTTGAGAAGCCGTGACAGTTTCCTGGAAGTCAGGGTGATTGGTGATTCCAGACGGACGGAATGTGGGAATTTCTCCATCAGACGGGTAGAGACAGGAACGCAGTCATTCATAAAAAATACAAAAGCAAAACACGGAACAAGACACGCTTTGTTATAGAAAGTGGTAGAGAGTAGACAGTGCCACAGTGACAGCTTCCTAACTGTATTTATTTAGGATTTGATGTTGGGGAGGGACTGACAACTTGACAAGTGGAAACATTGGATGGAAAGTTAAGTAAGATACTGTAAGATAAGATAAGACTTCATTAATCCCTGTGGGGAAATTCAGGTAATTTGTAGTCAGTATGCATGACGCACATAGTGCACGATGATGAGTTGAAAGAGACATGTAATGATTTATGTTGTGGCAAGATAATAACTTTTAATTGTTATTGGTGTAGGAATAGTCCATACGGAGCCCAAGCAACATTAGATACGATAAGATAAGATCCTGATTGACTTTTGAACCCACACCAAAAGTAAATCTTTTGTTTTTAATATCAATTTTTTACTCAAATATATCACAATATGATAGATAGATGGATAGATAGATAGATAGATAGATAGATAGATAGAGAGAGATAGATAGATAGATAGATAGATAGATAGATAGATAGATAGATAGATAGAGAGAGAGAGAGAGAGATAGATAGATAGATAGATAGATAGATAGATAGATAGATAGATAGATAGATAGATAGATAGATAGATAGATAGATAGATAGATAGATAGATAGATAGATAGATAGATAGATAGAGAGAGAGAGAGAGAGAGATAGATAGATAGATAGATAGATAGATAGATAGATAGATAGAGAGATAGAGAGAGAGAGAGAGAGAGAGAGATAGATAGATAGATAGATAGATAGATAGATAGATAGATAGATAGATAGATAGATAGATAGATAGAGAGATAGAGAGAGAGAGAGAGAGATAGATAGATAGATAGAGAGATAGAGAGAGAGATAGATAGATAGATAGATAGATAGATAGATAGATAGATAGATAGATAGATAGATAGATAGATAGATAGATAGATAGATAGATAGATAGATAGATAGATAGATAGATAGATAAGATACTTTATTAATCCCCAAGGGAGAAATCTGGGGCGTACGGCACCTCAGTGAAGGAATGTGATCAAAATAGGTGAATACAAAATAAAAAATAATTAATAAACAAAACAATCAAAGTGAATAATAGATACAGAGGTGACACAATGTATTATTGTATTATTGTATCTATGCTGTAACTGGAAAAAAAAAAAACCCCGATATATTCTCTCCAAGTAAAGTCATGCATGTTAGGATATTTTTCGCTTGTCCCTTTTAGTGATCTTTCCTTTTTTCAAACCTCGCTGGAACCTCAAATAGTGCAACGCTGGCAGGTTTTTCACTGTTTTCCCCGAGAAACGATGACAGACGCTAAGCGCTGACGCTCTGATTGGGAGAAGGCTTGGAGAACTCCGCTCGGCGTCTTTGATTGCCCGCTTAAGTTTAAGAGCTTAAATAAAGATACTTAATCAAGAGGGAGGTTTTTTTTTTTTTCTCGTTTTTTTTTTTGGTTTTTTTCTCCTTTCTCCTTAGCCCGTGCGCTGACTCGCCAAGACCTCAGGCGGTCATAATATTATTTCCCCAGAAGATCGACTAGAATGACTCACTAGAACAACCACCCGGAGAAAAATGTGAAAACAGAGATCGTTTTGGGTTTTTCGGTGAAGCAAGATTTCTGTTACATGAAGAATGGACGTTTTTACCTTAACAATGGCCCTCCACCATTAAACCAGAAGACTTACACCAGGGATGTTATGCTACGTTGGGAAAGCACTTGTTAGATGTTTTTGGTTTTGTTTTTTCTTTGAGTGGTGCCAACTTATGAGGTGAGATCATTCGGGACATATTAAAATGAGATGCGTTAAAATAAGATAAAGACCAGATTAGAGCAGGTGGGTTACAGCCGGATAAGTTAAGATCAACTGAGATGAGGTGAGATACGGTAAAATAGGATAAAATGAGCTGAGATAACCTTTGAGTGAAATGAGATTAGATAAAATAAGATGACACACTTTTCCGATGTTTTTTAATGTGGGGGCTTTTCTTCAACTGGCACGGTGGCGCAGTGCATTGCATTGCCTCACAGCAAGAAGGTCCTGGGTTCGATTCCCGCCTGGGGCGCTGTTGGCACCGTGCTCCGGCGGGTTATCTTCCAAATAGGGGCCTTTCTGTGTGGCGTTTGCATGTTCTCCCCGTGCTCACATGGAGTTTCCTCCACCTAACGTCAGTAAGGATCCCCACCCAAAAACATGCACACATCACCATCGTCCGACACTTGGTACCAGGGCCCCGGGCGCGTCGTCCAACGCTGCCCACTGCTCCTGGCTGCCCCCGGAGGAAGGACAAGCCAGGATGGGTTAAATGCAGAGGAACCATTTCACCGGCCACCACCAAAAAAAACATGTGCGTGTGTGATTTGTATATATGCATGTTTTGTAGTGTGGTGTGTCGTGTGACCAATAAAGATTCCTCTTCCTCTTCTTCAACTAACTGAGACTGATTATGAAATGAGATAAAATGAGATCATCTGAGATGGGCTAAGACAAGATAAGAGACACTCCATGAGGGTTATTATGCGTCATCTAAACGGCGCTTTCTGGACGTTTTCTTTAGGTTTCTTTAATTCCCGAGTTGTGCCAACTAATAAGACCGATTGGCACCCGCTGTGTTTACCCTCTCATTAATAGCAGAAAAATGAACCCAGAGAAACAGAGGAATTTCTGGTGGTCTCGTTTTTTATTGTCCCGACACATTCTCCATTTTGCTGTTTACAGGGTGGGCATGGCCGGTCCGGGCCCGCACCATATTAAACTGTTTTAACGCACCTGGAAAATAAAAAGTCCTTGGAAAGCCTTGGAAAGTCTCACCGGCCGATGAAAAAACAGCCGCTTCTCCCGGTGCCTAATTGGCTGTTAACACCCTTTAACAAACCCGGGTCCTGGAGGAAAACGTCACCCGGGAAAAAAATGGAAGCCAGTAGTACGTAGCTGCTATATAATGTTTATTTTATGGTGTTAATTATATAGTTACCATACAATGATTTGCATTAACCCATGGTCGAAGAAGTAAACATTTTTACTTTCTTTTAAGTACAAAAACCCTGAGACAAAAATGCCTGTGCTGATGCACGGCCTGATTACAGTTAATAACGTGCACAAAAAAGAAAACAGAACAGGTGGTGTCATCGCAATTTCCAAATACAAACGTGAACCCTGAGACTAAAGTAACGTGACAGCGTAAAAAGTGCCGATATTTGTTTTGAAATGTAATGACGTAAAAGTCTCTGAAAACAGAAGAAACTTGAGTAAAGATACTTGAATAATGTAACTTAAGTACACTGCCAGTAAAGTACTTGTACTTTAGCGGCATTAATAAGTCTCTGAAAACAGAAGAAACTTAAAGTGAGTAAAGATACTTGAACAATGTAACTTAAGTACACTGCCAGTAAAGTACTTGTACTTTAGCGGCATTAATAAGTCTCTGAAAACAGAAGAAACTTAAAGTGAGTAAAGATACTTGAACAATGTAACTTAAGTACACTGCCAGTAAAGTACTTGTACTTTAGCGGCATTAATACTCAGAATGAGGTCGTGTCTAGTTCTCAGGGACAATGTGCAGCGAGCCGAGCAGAAGGGGGTTATTTTGCGATAACGAGCGGCTGGCTGCACATTACGCCACTTATTTCACGGCTACTTACTAAATAAAAGAATACATTGAGGCGGAATATTGATTTGAAATTATTTTTATAACTAGTAGTTGTCTAGTTGAAGAGCGAAGAGAAAAAGTCCACAGCGACCGGAGGATCTGGAGGAACGGCGGTTGCACGGTCCATTACACCGGGGCTCGGCACGCCGCTGCAGAGGTTCGGTCCAGTCCAAACAACCTGCAACCAATCTGCCCCCACAGCTCAGAATATTAAAGAAAAACCCGGAGGCAGCGGCCAAAACAATTCTGTTTTCTCCTGTTTGGCCGCGGGCTTATTTACAGAAGCATGTGACGCACGCCGGGCCCTTGCAGTTATTTATTTTCACACAAGCACAAAGATCGACTGAACGTCCAGGACCGCGACGGGACTTCACCCTGGATGTTCTGGAAAGAGATTAGAACTTATGGCCATAAGGGAGGGTTCTCCGTCTGCGCCAGAGCATATTGAAAGCGGCGATGCGGCACCTGCAAACGATTCGATCGTAGCGAACAGATATTTGAAGTGACTGAGGAGTCGGGAGTCACGCCCAGCAAAAGAGTGAATCTTCAACCCACAAACTGGAAGAAATGACAGACGACTAAATTAAAGCGGTAAAAAGCCTGAGTCATTTTGCATTATTCATATTGAATGTGACTTTTTTACACTTTCATTGACCTAAAAAAATATATATATTTTGAGAGAAGTTAGTTATTTTGTGATTCACACTGAAGGCGGAGGCTGACTCAAAAAAGAGTCTAACTTTTTGGACAAAAAGACATGTTCAGAACAAGAGAAGAGCAAAATAAGGCGGCGATTTGGGTTCTTTCGGAGTTTTCGGTGCAAGCCCCCCGAGGCACGTCTTTTGTCTTTTTCTCGCTCTGAGAAACCCCCCCCCCCCGTCGCGAGTCCCCCCTGTCGATTCCATTTCCATCCCCGCCTCCAAAGTCTCAAAAATCAATTTGATCGAACGAGCGAATGTTGAGCATTTGGGGGCTTGTAGTGAGGGTCAAGCATTTTTATAGATCTGCTTTTATGCGATGTCGCCCCCTTTCTTTATCTATTTGATTTTTTTTTACTTACTTTTTTTCCCCTTTTAATTCTTTTTCTTACTATCATATTGTATCTCTGTATTTATACTTTTGTCTCTTTATCCACTTTTACAATTTAATTAATTAATTTAATTCCTGTTTATTAATGTTCCTTTGACTTTTAAATTCATGATCTGAACACTCTGCTTTTATTTCATCGGTCAAGGCACTTTAAACTGTGTTTTTAAATGTGCTATATCACTAAAGCTCTTATTATTATTATTATATTATTATTATTATTATTGTTGTTATTATTATCATATTATTATTATTTGTGCATGCAGAAAATAAATGCTCCCTCGCGAGGATGGTCTTCGGCTCAAACAAATAATAACAGTGTGTTTTTATTGTAGATTCCCCCTGTGTGTCACCCGAAGATTTTCAATGGCCCCATCTGGCCACCCCTGTGAAGGAATTCTGGGGGCGCCACTGCGTGGCAAAGGCAGCTTCCACCTCCTTTTCCAGGTCATTCTCCCATTTATCTGTTTCATGTCTCTTTCCGGCAACTTCCTACCTCTTTTGTTATCACATCTTTTTAAGTAGGCCTCTGCCTCCACCTTACTTTTGATACAATTAGGCCAAAAGATATTTGGTATCCTCTTCTATCATGTTGACAGAACTAAATGATTCCTGGGAGAATTCCATTCACAGCTCAGAGCTGACTCTTCTTCCATTCAGAATCTCGAACCAAGAGTCTGAAAATTGAATGACTCTTTTTACAGAGGGACTCATTAAGGACCGATTCCCAAAAAAGAGTCAAACCTTTCACCACCATATATGAAAGGGTTAAAACAAGAGTGTGTATACAATTTTAGTTGGTCTTTTGTCCCTTTCTGTGTTTGCTGGTCAATTATGTTGGCTTTTCTTTTTTTCATTTAATTGCTAAATATTTTATTTAATTCTCTACTGCATTCGTCACCATAGGAACCATATGAATCGCTGGGTTACGAATATAAATCCTAAGGAGAAATATCACCTGTGCTCAAACAAGAAATTGATCCACAGATGCATTGTGTGTTCACTGCAATACTTGAAAAATTGGAAATGTTTGAAATTTGCTTATCTCAAATGTGAAAAAAAACATCTATGGCCTGGTTGAATTGAAACATCTGCAGGGTTTCTCGGGTTCTGGTTTCAGGAAGAAGGGTCTTCTTAATAAAAATGTGATAAAAAGAGGGATAGTGTTGCAGAGCACGTCGGACACCGAGGTTCCTCCTACGACCACCTATGGGTGAGCGAGAGTGTAAATGTCACTTTATATTGATGAATTGCATTCTGGGATGGCTTGTTAAATAAAGATTCTCCGTTTCAGCCATGGAAAGCAAACGGCGCATATGATTTGATTTACTGTAGTTCATAATTTGAAACATATTTCCGTAGGCTGTTTCCCAAATCCAATCGTTTTTTTTGACTGGGTTTTCCTGTCTATACAATATATTGACATTTCTACTTAAAAGTATAGTAAAATAAATGTATAGTATATGGTAGGTGGTGTCATAGAAATATATAAAAATATAAATATATATAAAAAATAAGTAAAACCAGATACATTTAAGAGAGAATACAAAAAGAAATAATGAGATTGTGTTGGAAATGTAATTGAGTAATAAGTCCCCAAAAAGGAATATACTTAAGTAAATTTCAGATACTTGAAAAATGTAGTAAATCACCACAGTCGTTCGGTAGAATACAATGTAATTCCACCCCATCTGAGCAGGTGCAGATTTTTCAGAGTAAACGGGAATGGATGCCCAAAATGCAAACCAGTGATGTGTTAAAACAAAGCTGCTGGCTGTCAAGCTGCCGGCTGACTGTTCACACCCCACAGTGAGACCCGCCGCCCTGAGCGATTCGTCATCCTGACAGGCCTCTCCCTCTCCCTCCATGACACACTACTTTCCACCATCTCGCCTCCTTCCCAGGCCGCCGCTGCTCCGATGTGTTGCTAACGCATAGTGGCAAGAGTGACACCAAGCCATTGAACCCAAACAAGCACCTATCAATTACCCATGAAAGAAGCCATTTACTAGTTTAAAGAGCAAGGCCTGGGATGGCACCACAGCAGTAGGGACAGAAAGATTTCAAACGTGAACAGCTCAAATGCGGGTATTGATAATTAGGAATTGCAGAGTTTATGGCTATCAGGATTATGACATTACTTGCAAGTACAGGTTCTGCAAGTGGAGTTCAAATTCCAACCTGCAAAGCCAATCTTTAATAATCATCAGAAACCGCTTACAACAACTCCATGTTTTGATCAACTAAACAACTAATCGCCATTGCTTCTCCACGAGGGAGAAAATCCCCACCAGTCAAACGTAGAAATAAACAACAAGTTCAAATCATAATTAAATCAACAAAAATTGGAACAATTATGGCACATGACCGCTTCCTGTAACAACTATACCAATAAAAGATAAGACAAGAGAAAGACTTGATCAGGAGGCTGTGCAGTGTGTGTTCACTTGCATGCGTGTGTGTGTGTGTGTGTGTGTGTGTGTGTGTGTGTGTGTGTGCGTGTGTGTGTGTGTGTGTGTGTGTGATGCATTCACCAGTGTGTACAGAATTGTTCCACAATTAATGCTGGCGTATACGATCAGAAACGCACCGTGGTGCCTCCGAGCAGCAGAAAGGCTCTGCAGCTACCCACGAGTCCCGCAGCTGCAAGAACACTCTGAGCCCAAAGCACCACAGCTGTAAAGGAACCCCAAAACCACAGAAAAAGCCAGGGCAGAAATCACTATAATGCTAAAGTTTTCTGTTTTTGAGAAGGAGATTTAAAAAAAATGTAAGGCTCAAACATTTGCACCATAAGGCTACATTTAAGCACAGTGAGAAGTTTTAGCACAGTGGTATTTTTCTCGGTAGCAAAACATTAATTGAGGTTGAACAGTTATACGTGATAGGAATGATGAATTCATCCCTTAACTCATTTAATACAATGTACAATTTTGTATTTTCTGATGATGAGATCTGGAACTCTGTTAAGTAAATAATATTTACCGGGGTTCCACATCTAATCATGAATATATGAATGCAGAGCATTGTGTGGTCTCCAGCGAGTTACTAATCTGGATGAGCTACGCCTGCCATGGATTCTCATATAGTGACACAGATCTTTTCTTTGAGACTTGAGATGAAATCATGTAATTCTGGTGCTCTCCTGTCTGGCCATCCGTCTCGTCCTGCGATGTTATCCGGCAGCCGAACCTCCCTGCTACATCGTAGGATCGGCGCATGTGGACTCATCTTCAGCTGCTATTAAAATTCAATCAAACTGATTTACGACGCAATCGATACACTTCATTTGCGGATCCTGATTCATAAAGCAGCCGTAGGAGTATTGCCTTTTGTCCTTTATAGCAGTAGTCAGAAAAGGCTGTTGGATAAAAAATGAAAGATTCCTGACCTTGTGTATGTGATATTTGTTGCTAAACTTGTGGTGTAATTCACATTAAGTAAAAAAAAAAAAAACAACAACACAAAATCAGTCCATTCGGGGACCCGACTTGATACCGAGACACAGCTCATATTTGTGTCAGACGCCGGGTTTCGCAACTACTGTCGGTCCCAGTGTTTCAATGGCGCTCCAGCTGTCAGAAATATAAGCAGTGATTTAATATTGGACCAGGCTAAAGCGGATCCTGCACGCTGCTAAAGACATTAGGGCTCTTCTCTCTCTCTTTTATCATTTCTGGGATAGGAGGACTTTCACCACCGAGACGGTGATCGGCGGATCAAATTCGGGGGCCATAGATAATACGTGTGATTAATTTACAGCTGGGAGGTTTTTTAACCTGGTGACCAGTTAAACGACAAAATCCAGAAACTCCGAGGTGTAATCAGCGATCAGAAGAAGGGGAAGTCGCTTGTCAGATCCTTTTTAGATGGCTTTCCTCGGATGAGCGGAATTTAGATGAGAGCGATAAAGGGGGGCGGCTGATTTACAAAAAATATTTTAAAGTGGCATCCGCTTAAAAGAACTCTCTTCTCAAATTGGTTCTTGGTGAATCGCGAAAAAGAAACGGTGTTGGTTTGAACATTTTTCATGCATACTTGCGATGATAAGTTTGTCTCTTTTTGGCGATTTGGCTCTTTACGGGGGACAAAAAAAGAAAAGAGATCAATGAAGCTCAATTTTCTCTTTCGGTGCAACGAGAGTCAGAAGAGACGGGTCCGCCGAATTGTGAATCAAATTCTCACAAGAATCACATCAGTTTTCACAGTCACATTTTTCTATGTTAGCTGAATGCAAAGTGTAAATCAGTCGACAAAACGTCAGTGGAGTCTCTGTAAATGCCTTTGTGGCTGGCTACAGTTACAGAGTCGCTGACAAACGACTCTTTTGTGAATCCCGACTCCTAAATCAATAGAGGATTTATTTGCAACGAACGAACGTTTGCAATCTTGCATCACTAATGTGTACGAGGATTTAGTCGAAGTGAATGTCGGAGAACTCAAACTTTGTTTGATGTTTTTCAATCACATTTAATTTGACTACTTTTTACAAACAGTACAACAACACGTAACGTTAGCTGTAGAAGGTTGCCAGTGGGAAGCGTCCTAACTTCCTGTTTCTAGTCTCATACGTAAACGCCGATGTTGCGAAAAGTGCTGTCTTTTGGATTTGTAAAATAGTCAATAAAACCCTGAAAAACCCGATTAAATGCAATGGTTTGTGACTGACTGTATAGTGAGCTTCTTGTTCTTTTTTACTCTATATGATTTAGTCATTTATTTCTCTATGTATTCATTTTTAATTTCTAATTTATCCATCTATATTTTAAGTTCTATCTATTTGTTTATTTTTGTCCAGAATCATCCCATGCAATCATTCCAACACTTTTTTGGAGACAACTCTAGTACAGAAGTAGTTATTATTGTCTCTTTCAGACACTGCAGATATCATTATAGGAGTCTCTTTGCCCGTCAGGTGGAGCCATCCTGCGCTCATCGCCACACTCACTCTTCGCAAATCAACAGCAATTAACAAACCTGCGAGAATCCAGGAGCACATTTGCGGGTAAGTTATTGGTCCTGGGATGTCATTGCATCGCCTGCATCCATCCCCATCCCTCGCTCCGGCCCTCCCTCAGGGACATTCACCAAAGTGGAGAAGAGGTCCATTACTTATATTTATGGAAGTTACCTGGGAGATCCTCCCTGATCACCGCAGCAGCTGTCCGACCAGAGCCCACGCCTGTGAATCCCATCCAGAGAAGGCCACGCTGGGGTTTCCAAAACAAGAAGGTGCGGCGTCTCCACAAACCCCACAGTGCTACGGCTCCTGGCGGGTTGGTACTTGATGTGGCTTAATTTGGGAGTGGGATGAAAATTGCATATTATATTAGCAAGCTAAAGAGGAATAATGCAGCTAAAAGTTAAATCCAGAGTCGTCCCATAATCCAGCATTGCAAGTTAAGGTGAAGCACAGAAATAAGTTCAGAAGTTATTCATTACAATTCTTCAAACAGTCTGATAAACAAATTCCCTGCATAAATGCCTAATTCTATGCGGAACAGCCCCTGCATCTGATTAATTTAATTTCAATTAAATTAATTATTTTGTCAATTTTATGATGATGATGATGATGATGATGATGATTATTATTATTGTGTATCGAACCTCTGCCTTGGCCAACCTTCTCAATTATTATCAATCATTGGCGGTTGTTATTTTGATGTTTGATAAATTATTAATCTATACATCTGTACTTCAAAATGTCAAAGCAAAGGATGGCTTAAGAAAGGGGATTTAACGTTTGTTAAAGGCGGAAATGCTTGCCCCATTGGACCAAATTTAAACGTAGTGGGCAGCTGCAACAGAGTGGTCCGTTTCTCAATAGTAATAGTAATAGCAATAGCAAATTTGTGCTCTGAAAAAAAATCGAAGTAAACCTATTAGTTAAGCCCTCTCATAGCTCATCGGAAAAAAAGACAAAGAACAAATGAACAAGACGACTTCAAAAGGAAAGGAACTCGATTCCCCAGACAGAAAATAATTGCTTGTCCTCTTCTACGGCTAAAAGCCAAAAAACAACATAGTTTAATCGGGATGGGACCCAGACAAAGACACCATACATAGTCATTACATGCATTAAGTGTGTCTAACCCAAATGTATCAGGTTACCTTGAGAGGGGAGATTACTGTAGAGACAAAAATGCAGCTAAGTCTGATTTGTTAAGGCCGATGGATGGATTTCTGAAGATGGAAGATTTGAAGAAATACATTAAAGGGGACCTATTATGCTCCTTTTCAACAAATTAGTCTCTGAGGTGCCCAAAACATGTTTTTGCCGAAAAATACCACTCAGATTATGCATTCTAGCCATTCTAACATGCCTCTAAACCATCCTGTTCCGGGACAATCTGTTTCAGTGGGTGGCACCACCCTCCTGAGGCCCCTAGCTCTGTAAGCCAATGGGGTTCGAGTACAAGTTCTGGGTTCTGTGAGCCAATCGAGTTTGAGCATGAGTTGAGTCTGGAAGGCCGAATTTGAAAGTTTGTTTGGACCTTGGTTGCCATGCCTCAAGTTAGTGGAAGACACGGACACTGCACTGGGACACCACACGCGGCGATTCTGTCGGAATAAATAAAAAATAAATAAATACATCTACAATAAAAACACACTAATTTTGTTGATTTTGTTTGGAGAAACTCAAAGCTCACTGTGCACCCCAACCCACGGTCTATATAGCGCATACCTTGGTTTTTTTTTTTTAAAGAAACACACAGGAGAATTATTTTACTACACACAGGAGAATTATTTTACTACACATAGGAGAATTATTTAACTGTACTTACATTTTCATCATCTTGCAGTTTCTTCATGGACAGTTGGTATTAATTCCTCTTTCTTTGAAAGGATTTGTGCTGGTCTGTGAGCCAACAGAGCAGTTCGCAGCAGCACTCGTTATTCTCCAGCCGTGGGTGGAGTTACTCAGACGGGGTGCCGGTTCTAATTCTGCTTGAAGCCTTATATGACGTAGATGAGCGCTGTGAATCTGAACAGCTTGTTTCAGGACATGTTTTCTGAAATAGACAGCTCACGAAAAAACTGACTGAGTTGCCATATTTCACAGTTTGTGTGTTAGTAGACCCATCAGAGACCCAAATGTACGTGCCCGAGAACTGAAAAATTGAGCTTGTCGTACTAAGTCCCCTTTGAGTACTATAAGGATCTGTTTACTCTAAACTTTTAACTAATGTTTTTTTTCTGATTTATTGTTACTCAATATTTTTTTATTTTTATTAAAAATAATAAATACTCATTAAAGAATACAAATAACAAATACAAATTTTGATTCTTGAATAATCTCTTTTCCCATTAAATTAAATATTGAAATATTCATCTTGAAGTATTTAAACACACCCAGACAGTCACACATCTGCACAATACACATACACAGTCACAAATACTTTTCTTCAACGCATTAGAAATTGTGTACATACAGGGATGGCACGACTAGACACATAAGCACTGTGATTACCGTGTGTGTGTGTGCGTGTGTGCGTGTGTGCGTGTGTGCGTATGTGCATGTGTGTGTGTGTGTGTGTGTGTGTGTGTGTGCGTGCATGCGTGTGTGTGCGCGTGCGTGCGTGCCCGTGTGTGTGTGTGTGTGTGTGTGTTGTGTGTGTGTGTGTGTGTGTGTGTGTGCGTGCGTGCGTGCGTGCGTGTGCGTGTAGCAGTATCCTCCCCAGACAAGAGAGCTTTATGAAGGCGAACCGGCGCTTTTTCTACTTTTACTCTCTGTGAGACAAATTTGAATTAATGAAGTAAGGAAGGAAGGGCCCAAGACCGAGCCCCTGACGCGACGCGACCGCGGCGGGTCACCCCTGGCTCTGGAAAAGCAATACCCAGACGCTACCGAAAGACAAGAGCCAAAACGAATATTTACAGAAAGGCAGTGAATCACCGTTCTGTGCTGATTCGCCCCCGGGTTCAATCACGTTCAGCGCTTAAATCAAGAAGTTTGTGTAATCCAACGCCCGTCCAAGCGATGACGTCTCAAACCATCAACAACCGAGTGGTCCCACGTGCACGTTATTTATTATTAATCAGGTTTTTTTTTTTGGGGGGGTGGGGTTATTCGGTTCATAAAGGTGTGTCCGAGCGCGAGACAGAGTCAGACATTAGGAAATATCATATCAGGGGAAAGCCGCTCGGGTTTAGTTTATATTTGAGTACCTGAGTATCCCGTGGACCATCCCACCCACTGGCATTCTGAGAACAAACATTCCTCTTTGCCATCGCTGGGTCGAGTTCCCGCCGAAAAAGGTAGCTAGCACGGACGGACGGATCCACGCTGCCATTTATTTTTGATGGCTTTGGTGTGAGTATCAACCCTCTCACCTTTTTTCAGCCGCTGGCCCGGACGCCAGGCGCCAAATGAGAATTCGGGGCTCGGTGCCACCGACCAGTCAAACCCATCGCTCCCCTGGGCCTCCGGGGCTCCTCAACCAGCCGGCACAGACAGGAAGGGAAAAAGCTTGGACCCAGCAATAACGCTAATGTGGACAAATACCGTTTCTTTTCGTCTAAAACCCGAGTGCCAGGGGAGGAGTAGAGAACGCTGTGTGAACGGCGGCCATTTCGCAGCCAATCCCACCCTTCACTTTGCCGCGATGCCATTTCTAGGGACACTCTATGGATGCGTGCGACCAATCCGAGCGCGATAGAGCGTCGCCCTAACAGGGGTTTCAAGGAAGTCCGACATTAAGCCCGAAAGGAGATCCGGCTTCCCCTTTCTACGGTTTTTGGAGTGCCCCAGAAATGGCATGATGTTTTTGGCCGGGGCTGGTTGGCTGTTTTCTTGGATACAGGCGCCGAGAAAACGATCAGGTTCTGGCAGCCGCTGTGTGGACATCTCACGACTGAGTTCCAAGACCCCTGAGGCCCCGGGCCAAGGACCACACCTGACTGACCAGTAAAGTACACAAGAAAAGCATTTGGCTACCGCCCCCACCCACCCATCCACCCACCCACCCCCAAATTCATCCACTCTTTGGGGAGAAAACACACATTTAGAAGTCAATACAGAAAAGACCCGTCACGTCGAACGTTTATCATGTCAGATGATGTAGCCACGCACTAAGGAGTATAATATGGAATCACTCTATGGTGTAATGTAGAGAGACCGTAAGAAGAACACAATTGTAAAACATTAGTATAAGGATGACATAGTTTGTTTTTTCTCCCCTCTTTGTACAATTATACTCAACTACTACTCTTCTCGGCGCTCCACTGCCATTTATAGTCATTAAAGCCTTTGGCCGGCACATCGGCATTGTTGTACCTCCCTATGGGAATGAGGGAACATATATTTTTAGGAGGTACTTTTTGGAGAGATACCTTGCAATTACAATATCTGTTGTGACAATGTCGAGGGGGGAAAAAAAGAAACGTTGTTGTGCGTGTGCGATCTGAATGGAGTTGCTCCTTCTAGCGGTGAAACGGTTGCAGGTTGGATAAACTGCAGCCAGCCAGGGCTCGGACTGCTGCTAAGGCTGATATAAAACATGAAGGCAGCACCAATGGAAAGGGTCTTTTTTTTTTTTTTTTTTACTGTCTATTTGTCTAATTTGCAATTTACCATTATGAAGGAGATGCATGATATGTTACCTAATATGTTCACTCATTACAGAGAGAGAGAGACCCACATGATCCTTCTTAGACCTCCAACGTTTCGTGCGGCTCGAATGATGAACCGAAAACTCTTGTTTTCAAAAAGTGAGGGGCTGCTCATGTGACTTCATCGCCAACGCCCGGGTGTGTTCATGCGTATGCATGTTAGCAATGAAAACAGGGTTAGAGGCGGCGTAATATGGCCTGAGCCCTATTACGCTAATTTGAATTTAATTGTTGCACCTGGGGAATCATTAATTAGTCAATCAATCGCCCCGGCGCTGTGACAAGGCGCCTGGCTGCAGGGGTGGAAGGGAAAACCACGGCTGGGCGTATGTAAATGGGAATTAATTAGCGGGCTAGCGTTTCAGCACTCACTATTTGGACTGAAAACATCCTCAGGAGTCCGGGCCAGAGCCGGCCCCGCTGTGGTCACATCCCATCTCTGCCGGACAGAATAATTTTACCTCATTATGTCCACCACGTATAAATAGAACTCTTTCCACCTTGCAGCTCTGTGCTCTTTAAAACGCCAACAATTAACCCCTTGTATGTGGGACCTGGCGCCCACCCCCTACGCCCCTCCGCCGCCGCCCCCCGCCGCCCGCGTCCACCCCCCCGTGTAACCTGCTGCTCCCCAGTGGGTTTTATCGCCGCAGCCCCAACACCCCCAATGCACCCCAGTACGCCCACAGCTCACCTTCATTAAACAGTCGTATGTCACGTGTTGTGTTTTTCCCCTCCGACACGGCGGGATTTATTGAGTGGCCGATGGAGTTTTAGTACGTGTGTCGTGAGCGGCGGCGGAACCCGCCGTGACGGTCAAGTTTGCCTCCCGACGAACTGCAAAGGCCTCACACCCTCGGTCATTGCAGAAGAGCCCGATTGCACAAGAGTGTCGGAAGAAGACGTCGGTCGACAAAGGTCGAGATCGGAATCCCGAAGGGTTGGGATTCGAGGCCCCTGGAAGAGCCTCAGCCGCCGCCGGTAGACGGTCGGGCCGACGGACTGCAACTGCAGGTTTGAAGTTATGACTCTTCAAGTCCTCGGGGGTAGAAGTAGTGTTTTTTTCTCCAAAGCCACCGGGTCTTCCCACACCTCCACTCCCCTCCATCGTGGAGAATATTTTTTTTTTTTTGTGTATTTTCTCGTGCGGAGGGGGTTCTGCAGGAACACATGATGTAAGCGCTCCCCTTCCCAAACAGCGGGCGACAGGTTAAACGCCGACCACCCGACATTCTCTCATCCCTTGACGGATGCCTATTCGCCGACATCTGTGAATCTCCTAAATAGCAAACTACACTGTGTCCCTATACCCTACATGTGTCCTCATGACTCAGAACGTCTCACAGCGGCCACATCTCCCAGTCGAGGGGGGGGGGTTGATATAGCTCCTCCAAACAGGGGGGCCGTTCCCCTTCCTTCCCCGCGGCCGATACCTCAGCGGAGCGCTACCTTAGCAAAACGAAGGAAACTCACAATGGATTTCTCAGATATACGGCGAGAGGAACCGCAGCTTTCTTCACCCCCCCTATAATCACTGTGTCAGACCGCGACTCTCAGACGACCTCAGACAAGTTGTTCTTGGAGAGCGACCGCAGCCAGCGCGAAGCTGTAGCGGCTAAGACGGAGCCTAAAGAGTTGTCTTTTTAGGCGCGCTGATGCAACTGAGAAAACTCCCCTGCTATCTGATGTGACAAGTCATCGTATAGGCTCCGGTCTAATGGTATAAAATCGCTTAATTATGCAACTTTCCGCAAAAAAAGTACATCTTATTATAGCCTTGTTTCTTTAGGATCGGAGGCTATAATTCACAGAGCTGCCCTACCACCTTTGATACCCCATCGCAACAACCCCTTCGCAGCCTTGTATCAAAGCCCTGCTGCAGGTACAAGTTGCCGGTGTTGGAATATGGAAAAGATAAGTCTCAAGCAACTGTTAATGCGCTTAATGTCCAGCCCTCTTTATTTTTAATATGTGAGGATAATTCCGCATTCATTTTTCACTGTCTCCAGGTATTTTCATTCGTAGTGAACCTGCGCGCCGATAATGACATTACCATGTCCGTTGCGGTTGCTTGAACTTCGGCTTTTCTCGAGGAGGGGATGATGGAGAGAGGAGCTAAGTGGTAGAATATTTCACACTCGTGTCAGACGAGTTGTAAAAAAAAAAAATACAATTATATACATATGAGCTCATTGTCCTTTTGGGGTCTAACTGTACTTTGCCGGTCATTGACGCAAAATAAACCTGGACAGGGTGATAAGGTCTTGTATCACTCTGAAGTGGATTATTTTGCGATAATGACCGGCTGGCGGCACATTATCGCACTTATTACACAGCTACTTACTAAATAAAGGAATAGACTGACACAGAATATTGTTTTGAAATCATGTTGTCACTAAAATGCTATAGTTCAAGAGCTTCCGCTAAGTAAAATAGTCCCGGCACAGGGTATCTTCTATCTTCTATGGTGCGTGGAAGCAGGGCCGTGATTACAGGCAGGGAGAAGTGGTTGCCATGGGAAACCAATGGTCATTATAAATGGATCAGTGGTCGTTATTTTGAAATAACTGACTTCTGATGGCCGCTATCACCCAATCAGAATCGAATATTCCACAGAGGCGGGTAAAAACCTATGTAATAACATTGCCATAATGTAAAAATGAGTAAAAACTCAACTCATAACTTTTCTGGTACCTCAGTGTTAATATCAACAATACTATTGATTAAGGAAGTTACTTATTGACTTAATGATTGATGTAAAGGCACTTATCTGAAAGGCTGTAATATATGTAATAGGTATCTGTGATTTGAATTTTGTAGGAGCCTTTGGAGGTGACTTACCTTTCCGTCGATATCACGACATCTTTTTGTTTAAAATGATGCTTTTTGGCCTATGTTGGCTTTCTAATTGACCATTTATAGGCCTTTCCATGGGACCAGCAGCCGCTGCAGGAAGGCCTGTGCTCAATATCTCACAGCGTAATTTACCGCCTGGCGTGATGCAACCGAGGAAATCAGCCTGACCTCTGTTAATTGGACCTTAACTGCTCTCCGGGCCTGCGACTGTTTAGCCCTAATTTGGCCAGACGGTCTGAGCAATGTCAGGCGCGGCGCTGCCTCGCACGGCCCCCGAAACCGGGCGAGAGAGGAAAAACATGGCCATCCAGACTGTCAAGTCCACTCATACATGAAGCGGCGGAATCATGTATATTGATGAGTTATTTTGTATTTCAATAGGTATTTCAATACTAATTTAAATACAGGCTTCTGCGCTGATGATTTAAACCTGATTACCTGTGGAGGTTTTTCACTTTAACTGAAAACTATATATGAATATATGAATATATATTATCTGAATACCATATATATATATATATATATATATATATATATATATATATATATATATACATGTATATACACACATATATACATATATATAGTAATACAGTGGAAACATGTTATATGGATCAAAAGCTTTGGGACAGAATCATTCCTATACAAATACTCTTTAAATGATTTGCTTATAATAATCAAGTCATTCGCTTGCAGTGTTCATTTTGAGTCTTTCCATACATGACAACATAAAGAATTGGTTTTTTTTAACTATGGTAATTCAATTTTTCTTACCTTACTCCCGTAATTCTTTGCCTTGCAGTAACCCATCTGCAGTGGCTGCACTACATCGGGGCTTTCCAGTGCTACAGATCAGGAGCATCGGTACATTTTCATTAAACACTTTATTTCCTGTCCGACGATTATTTTAAGTTTAAAATTGATATAAGACTGATAATTCGTAAGACAGACAGGTAGAACAGTGGCACAAATGCGTAATGGAAAGGAAGGGATCTCCGCTCCGCTGGACATCCCCGCTTCTCAAAAAGAATGTAATAAAAATAGTGTGTTTTTATTTTAGATGTAGTAGTACGAGATAGTGATCAATTTGACCCGGACTGACGTGATCACTATAAGCGGTATATATACTATATATATATATATATATACAGATATAATTTTTTCACTTTTTATTTACATACTTACAAAATATAAATTCAATAAATAAAATAAATAAATAAATAAATACATTTATTTATTTTTATTAAGTACATAAATATAAAATACGTGTGTGTGTGTGCGTATATATATATATATATATATATATATATATATATATATATATATATATATATATATAATTTATGTACTTAATAAAAATAAATATATATATATATATATATATATATATATATTTATTTTTATTAAGTACATAAATATAAAATACGTGTGTGTGTGTGCGTATATATATATATATATATATATATATATATATATATATTTATTTATTTATTTAATTTATTGAATTTATATTAAAAACAATTCTATATGTATTCTATATATATTCTTATGTCTATATGCATGAAAGGTTTTTCTACAATTCTGTTCAGGCTTATTAAGTTACAAATGTTGTAATTTTTTTATATTTTGTATGTATTTATTGTACGTATGATATATATTATGCCTTTTTCCAAACACAAAACCTTGAGCCTCCATGCGATGACATTTTCTCCTCACTACTCACACTTCTGACATGCCAGGAACTACAGAGAGATATTACTTTAATGTCTCTACTCCCCCCCCCCCCCCCCAAAAAAAAAAGATGGTTGATTTAAAGTGGGTTTTTTTTTGTGGAAGGCACTTAACCATGGCGGCGTTTGGCCCTGGCTTCGGATAAACAGCAGGATATGGTTTCTGGAGTGGTGACACATTATATCTGTAAACTTGTCGTCGTCCCGTCGCTCACCTGAAGCCGTGCTCAGTAACTGTGATACCCCGTCGCCTTTCCTTTATATGTTTTCACTTGCGATTATCATTCTGGTTTTTATACATACATGTACTGTATATATTTATACTCTTCCTACCGTAGCACGCGTCCCTGTTGACTTTGTGGTTTCTCAATATCGACGCCAGGCTCCAGGTGGCTGGAATTTCCATAGCAACATTTCAGTCTTATCTAGTACCGGGGAAGCCACACAATGAGGCCTTTCAATGTTTTTTTGTTTTTTTTTCCTACTTTCAGTCCTTCTGTACATTGTGAAAAGTCACTCCTTAAACTGAAAGGCTCTTCACACGATCCGAGGATCTATTCTAATACTTGGTATGGAATTTCAACAAAAAAATAATACATTTGGCTGTATATGCTAAACAAATTGGAACTGCTCAATATGAATAAAAGTTGCTCAGCGAAGGTGTGGAGGGAGTTTTAAATATAATTTTTATTTTATTATTTCTTCTATTTTTATTTTATTATGACTTGAACTTCAACGCGTCAGATTTGTATTGGTACTGACACTTGTAGAGATTTCCATAACATTTTCTATACATTTCTATAACATTGCCTATGTTTTTCCATCATAATTTACATATGACATGCAGTTCAATTTCTATTGAAACAGTTATATTGCAATATAGTATTGACTTACATGGAATGCAATGTTGTAAACGTGTGATCTGATCAAAAAAACTGAAAAAAAAATCTTGGACGAAAAGAACAATTTGCAATTTTTATCTTTTATCCAGTTGATTGAGAGGCATTCATTGTCGAGCAATATGGAAGCAGTCAGTGCTGACACTTTGTAGCCAACAATAACTCCAGTCTTACTTTTGGCAAAAAAAAAACTTTAACTTGAAGATAACTGGAAAAACACATGTTTTTCTTCTGTTTTTCCAACACTCTTGCCGTGAGTTGATTTTTGCGAGACGACGTTTCCTAGGATGTTCTAATGACCCAGTGACTTAGAGACTTCTCTGATGGATGGAACCAGGACCGGGACCGAGCCCAGAACCGAGACCCCCCCCCCCCCCCCCCCCCCCCGAAAAAGAAAAAAAAACACAGAGAGGAGTGCTTTCCTTGGTTCCCACTCCTTAGTCAGAACATTTGTTTTACACAAACCGTCATTATTAACTTTACACTGAGGGAAAGTCACCCAATGAAGGAAGTGAAGGCAACAATAAAGTCAAAAAAAATAAAAATAATAAATAAATAAATAAATAAATAAACAAACAAACAAACAAACAAATAAATAAATGAATAAGGAATTCTTTTTTTTCATAAGCTGAGGACTAGATAGATAGATAGATAGATAGACAGACAGACAGACAGACAGACAGACAGAAAGATAGATAGATAGATAGATAGATACACAGATACATAGATACATAGACAGACAGAAGAAAATGGATGGAATATGTGGTATCGCCCTGTTACAGCAGCTCACATGAAAAACAAGAGGCTATCATAATAAATTGATTGCAAAATGCAATACAATACAAACAACCCTGTACAAGGACGTATCTTTAACAATGAACAATAGACCTGACGTTCTGTCAAAAACAGCAACTTGTGGAAGTTTGCGTAAATATACAATACAGTACTGTATGTAATCAAATCTGTGCATACACTGTGTGTGCCAGGCCGGACAGTTATAACATCGTAAAAAAACGGATTGAAAATGGCCGTTCATCAGGCTATAGCTGTCAGAACCTGGAAGCTTCAGCTGGACGGTGACGTATTGGAATTCACACGTTTTTATCGGACTCTCTGCAGTGGTCCGCCATTGGATGAATGACAGCACTAAGCTCTCTCTCACACACACACACACACACACACACACACACACCCATGCACGCACGCACGCACGCACGCACACACACACTCACACACTCATCAGCAAACTTGTAATTCTGCATTGATTTTGGGACCACCTCACCCTTCCCCCCGACCACTGTAATAATACTGGGTCCATGTCAGCGCCGCAGTGTGAAAACAGATTAGGGTGGTGATTAATGGACGGGGCTCTGGCCTCCCAGCCCGGCCACAGTGTTGGGACTCCCAGCAGAGGGAGTTCGTAGCTTCTTCGAGAAGCTTCTCCCTCCCTTCGGAGCTGACGCTAAACACGCTTAGCGTCAAAGCGGACGCCGTCCGGCCGCCCGGCCGCCCGTCAATCTGCGGCCGACAACGACGCCACTCGCTCGGGCCCTCGGCACTCCGTCCAGGGCGCCTTACTGCTGGAGACCCGGGGTTTCAAATTCCACTGAAAATACACGAACAATGGGAACTGGCTCTTATGTTTCAGGATCAAAATTGCAAGGCTGTATTAATTCATAAGCTCTGAGTTGCGAACGGAATTCTCCCGAGAATCTCTTTGATTCCGTCAAAAATATTTATTTTAGTGGGATGCGATGGGTTAATAAATCACATGCAATATGAATTATGTCAGATGCCTTCACCCTTTTCTTTTGCCTTGGACTTTAATTTAATCCTCAGTAATGTTTTTCTGTTTGTTAGTCTTTCTGTAAGATCCACTTGTCCTAGCTCATTTTCGTGTAGAGTTTGCATGTTATCCTGGTGCCTGTGTGGGCTTCCTCCGGGTTCTCTGCCTTCCTCCCACCATCAAAACACATGTACACATCTACACTGCGGCTGCCCACTGCTCCTAGGTGTAGGACGGGTCAAATGCAGTGGAGAAATGTTGTTGTATCCTACTTGTACAATGACAATAAAGAGATATTCTATTGTATGGGATTCTGATGTTTTGTGAGGTTATTAATGATCAGCAGGATACTGGTAGTGCAGTGGGATTGTTCAATTTTAAAAAGTGGGCGGTGGCAGGAAAAAGGTTGGGAAACACTGGCTTAAAACTCCACCGAGCTGTTTTTCAAGCGTGATAATAATACCTAGGCACTTCCCGACTCTGTTTTTGACGTCGGTCCAGGAAATCGAATATCCTGGCCTATAAACATCCCTAAACATCCCATAGAAGGAATCCATGTTCACCAACCTGCGGCATTTATTTCATCAATATCCCCGAGGTGGTAGGAATCCTTCAGCACCCTGACGTGAAGGCAATCACAGTGTGTTTGTGCGGCCGTCCCGGTGTGTGTACCTCCTTTGTGTATTGTTGATACTGTACCTGGAGAGGAAGCGAGAAAGTGCATTTCGGACAGAGAGGACGCTGCATTCTGCGCTGACAGCCTCGCCGGGGTTGATAGACGCCACGTTTCAGCACCTACGCTGCCCTGAGAGAGCGCCGCCGGTGGCCTTTTACCTTTTACAGGGACGTCTTTCTGCAAATCACACTCTGCGCAAATATACAAAAAAGAGCCCAAGCCGGGCTTCCACCAGCTCACCCCAGTGGCGGTGAAGCTAATTACTGACCTACAGATGTCTGGCCGACATCAGCAGATCCAAGTCCCAGTCCTGCAGTCTCGCTCTAACGGCCTTTAGCATTTACTAGCTTCAAGGCTCACCCCTACACATAGTACTACTGAGATTCAGACTCAAAGCCTTTGTATTTGCCAATGCTTTTCAGTGAATCTGCCTTTTTGCACTGATTTTTAGATTTAGTGTATAGCAAACACAGTTCAAGTTGAGTTAGAGTCCCAAGGACCAAAGTGGGATAGAGTCCCAACAACCAAAGTGGGTGGGGGTTAGAGTCCCAACGACCAAGGTGGATTGAGTCACAACGACCAAAGTGGGTGCTGGTTAGATTCACAACGACCAAAGTGGGTTAGAGTCACAATCGCCAAAGTGGGTTAGAGTCACAACGACCAAACTGGATGCGGGTTAGAATCCCAACGAACAAAGTGGGTTAAAGTCCCAACGACTAATATGGATTTGAGTCTCAATGACCAAAGTGGGTTAGAGTCTTAATGACTAATATGGGTTGGAGTCTCAATGACCAAAGTGGGTGCGGATTACATTCACAACGACCAAAGTGGGTTAGAGTCAGAACGGCCAAAGTGGGTTAAAGTCCCAATGACCAAAGTGGGTGCCAGTTAGAGTCACAACAACCAAAGAGGTTTGGAGTCCGAATGACTAAAGTGGGTGGGTTAGAGTCCCAATGGCCAAAGTGGGTTAAAGTCCCAATCACCAAAGTGGGTGCCAGTTAGAGTCACAAAAACCAAAGAGGGTTGGTGTTCAAATGACTTAAGTTAGAGTGCCAAGGATCAAAGTGGATGCCGGATTCGAGTACAAACGACTAAAGTGGGTTGAAGTCCCAACAACCAAAGTGAGTTTGAGCCCCAATGACTAACTTGGGTTGGAGTCTCAACAACCAAAGTAAGTTAGAGTCCCAATGACCATAGTGGGTGCGGGTTAGAGACCCAATGACAAAAGTGGGTTAGAGTCCAACCGACAAAGTGGGTTAGAGTCCCAATGACTAATGTGGGTGTGAGTGGGTTGGAGACTCTGACTCTGCGGAGTCGGAGACTGATATTTTTTTAGCTTTTGTATAATGTCTTATATGCCTCATGTAAAGCACTTTGAATTTCCCTTGCATATGAAATGAGCTTTATGTTTTCTGCTCATGTCCTCTCGTCCGTGAAATGTCCATCTAGTGGTTTGAAAGTAGAACTTCTCGTCAAAGTTGGAACTCCAGAGGCCCGGTGCAAAAAGGGTTGACAGGCGGGCGCACTTGTTTCAAATCAATACTCTACAAAACTGAAAGTGACATTTAACAAAACTAACATCAGTCCAACGAGATCTAATATTTGAACACCGCGTCAGCGCAGGCGACCTCAAACGCGCCGACGCTTGCAAAAACACAGATGTTTTAAAAGACTCCTGCAAAGTGAAGCAGTTCAGGCTTCAACTTGTTTCTAGTAAATTCTAATCAGAGGAGGTTGAGAAGGTGAGGACATGTTGGTTACAATACGAGGCCCCTTTTCCAGGGCCATGACTCTCATCATTAACGGGACCTTTTTTTTTTTCGGGAGGAGGGGTTTGTTCCATCCTCCAGGCGAGCTGTTAAATAATATAAACATTTACCCAAAAGCCAGCCACTTTATTAGTATAAACGGCACTAATTTTCATTTAAACCTGCGGCTCTTTTCCAAGCATGTGTTATGCCGTAATCTCTCCACCCCACCACCATGTTACATTAACAGGCTTTAAATTCGATGAAGAAACGCTGAGGGCACCTTCCTGTTGTGACGGGGGTGAAAGTCATAAATCACAGAGTATGTCTGCGGAACGACAGAATACTGATGTCATGGTGACGGCTTGCCAAAAACTGGACGTCATGTTTATCCCGCTATCTGCTGCGCCCTCCCAACTTCTGAAATGCTGGTCAAGTGCTTGAACGCAGTGACTCGTTTTCTACCGTGTTCTCCTGTTTTCTACTGTCTTCTACTGTATTGCGCGGTCCCATTGCAAAAAAGACTCGAGGTGTCTCAGACGTGTGATGAAAATTGACATTTCGGTGTCCATGCTATGCAATGGGATGCACTTTTTAATGGTGCACACACAACTTACATACAAACACACACACACACACACACACACACTCTTTATCCATTGGGAGCGTGGGAGTGTACATATACAGTCATGGAAGCTTAATGGAATTCACAGCTTTGTCAACATAACAGTTTGTGCAGGAAAGGAGCTGAAAAAGAGGGTTCAGTGGAAGTACCGTGGTGACTGGATGAGCACGTTTGAAACTCATGAACTCCAAATCACAGGGGGGATCCAGTTCAGCCCGCCCATGATATCCCAGGGTGAAATAAGGCAGGAGTGGAAATTACAAAAATATAAGTAAAAACATTCATTATATACATTCTTGTAATTCTTCTTGCTTCCTTCATAGGCATATTTTGTATGCTGTATACAATATGATACTACTCAAAAAATATATATAGTTTTAAGTTAACAATGAACAGCTTCTTTTTTTTTTATATGATAGCAGAATTCAGGGCAAAGTTTTGGAATAAATTACATAATAATAAGTAATTATTAAAATAGAACAAAAATTTGGCAAAATACAAAAAACCTTAAAAATAGAAAATAACCAATAAAATGTAAAAACCCCCAAAAATAGAAAAGAATAGCAACATGCAGTATGCAATCTATTTACAAGTAAATATATCATAATAATCATGTTTATGAAAATAAATACACACATATTTCCTGTATGTATTTATCTCCTTGTATATGTCCAACATTAAATCTATGGAGCTCCTTTGGGCCCTTCGCCTCTTAACCTCTGCTCTCCTCGGGGTCAACACACTCTGGACAGAGTCAATTTCCGACAAACACTCCCACTCCCAGTGTTTATAAACCTCCCTGTGTAAAAAAAAGAAAAGGGAAAAAAAGAGGGGGATGGGGACGGCTAATTTAAAGCTACACTAGTGTGTCACCTGGTGAACCTCATGCCCTCGGAACCCCGATCGGAACTGGAGGGGGTCAGGGGTGAGCGTCTGGCCCCCGGCTTATCAAAGCTCTGTTTATTTAAAGTCTATGCCAAGCAATGAGACGACAACAAACAGGAGGGACCACAGGCTACGGGGCCAGTTTGGAGGGTTATTCCTGTTTAGCCACTCCAGATTAGGGCCGTGTGTTTAGCCGGAGGAACGTGAGGATTGTCACCCCCAATCTGGGTGATGGAGCTTTGGCTCCTGGCTCTGGAGTACTGTAAGGTGAATGGCCCTCGGCACCTGTGACACGGGGCGGAAGAGGCTCAGTTTGGGCTGAATTTAGGGCATCTGAATTCCTCAGGAACCTGGCTCATATAAACTAGCGATGAAAAGTTTGGCTCCTTTTTGGAGATTCGGCTCTTCATGGGTGAATCAGTAAAAAAAGATGTGTTCAATTTTTTCCGACTCTCCGTTTGTTTGATTCAGTCGGTGTAACGAGTCAGAAGAGCCGGTTCGGCTCTGATGGTGTGTTTAATTCTGTCAAAATGATTCATTTTGGTTGGATGTAAAGTTTAAATCAATCACATTCAATATGAATCATGCCATCATGCCTTCGCTTTTATTAAAGGTAGAGTATTACAGGCCACAAATAGGAATATCGGAATTTAAAATCGAAATTTCGCGAATAAAGTCTAAATAACCTTTCAGGAATAAAGTCGGAATTTTGAGTTTTAAGGCTATATTTTGAGAATAAAGTCAGCACTTCAGTTTCCACCACCACCCCCTCTCCCCGGCCCTCTTGTCTGACTCACCGGGTGGAGGGTGTTGGTCTGAAGCCTGCCACAGGGTGACTCTTTCAGTCGGCATTCTCCTCCCCGTCCGCTATCTGCGTGTCACCGTTTTCAAAGTCCCTCGTCGCCACGTGAAACAACAACAACAACCTCCGAGCTGGCGACCTCCACCCTGAAAATGGCAAGTTTTCACATGTCGACATACTGTACATCTTTTACTGTTTCATGTGGAGTTTTTTTTTTTTTTGTTCAGGGTATTTAGCCATTTTAATGGCAGGGCTCGCCTCCCCACGTGCAAAGGTTCCACCAAAACAAGTTCCCGCCGGACACTATTTTGCAAGGGTGCCGCGGCTGCATTCTGGGCTGAGTGCCAATTGAGATTGGTACAAAATACAAACAAGACGGAGCGTTCCCCCCCCCGACACCAGAATGATGCCTGAGCCAGGCATCCGTTCCTTCATCTGTCCCACGTCCCCAGTCCCCACACTTAAAACATTTCCGGGTCCTTTCTCCGGAGGGACCTGAGCAGCGTGAGCGCCTCTCTCACCTCTCTGGTCTTAAACGGGGTGACAATTTTCGAAAACAAAATTGCACAAACCGCACCAACAGACCGTCCGCTGAGATGCCGCTCTCCACCGGTCAGGGTCACGCAGCGCTCTTCATTGAGGAACAACGCCAGCCGGCCCACTCCTGCGGGAGGCGAAGGACGGGGTCTGGGCGATGGCCTCCGGAACCCGCTCCGCGAGAGAGAGAGCCGGCGCCACGAACCGTGTCCTCGCAACGTATTTCAACTTTAATCGGGGAATTCCGATTTTATTCTTAAAACGTTATTTTGACTTTAAAGTCGGAATTACAAGTTTATCCTCTAAAAAAAAAAAGGAGGGCCTTTTTTTGCGTGGCCCTTATACTCGTCCATATTTTTCACATTTATTTAATCCTCTTTAATTATTTTCGGGGTAATTTCAACCATTCACCACGAGCCAATGCTTCACTCTGCATCGTTCGCTGCTGGAGAATGGTTTGCTTCGGGGCCGGATCGTTTGCGAGTCTCGCATGATTCATATAAACAGTCCTGACCTTGTTTGGCACGCCTGTGGACCCCTTGATCCATCGGCGGTTAAAATTTGGAAAAATGACATTTTAAAGCAAGTCCCTCACAATGGTTTCCATCTCTGTGTCGTGTGTTTACATTGCAGAATGGATGGCCCCTCAGCTGATCACACGCTTCGAAAACAGAGTCTGGGAGGTAAATCATCAAACACTCCTACACGGCCGTCAGGCCTTTCATCCCCGTTACAAGCGATTACGGAAAAAGTGGAAATATTAGCGTTGGCCCCCGTCGTAAATATGTCGTGCCACGGAGTCCATGGACCCCGTGGACCCTCCTCTCTGTAATTAATCATCCAAATTATCAAGGTGTTGGAGAAACAAAAACGGATCTGTTGGGTTCATTTGTACGGAGAGACCTTGACCTCCGCTGATCGCACTGAATCCTACTTTGAAATGTGGCTTAGACTCTCAGCGGATCCCCCCACGGATTCATAAAATACTACCTGGGCCAAGGGGTCCATTCATATCTTTCAGTTCCATCAAATTTTCGCTTCTTCAACCCATCACATTATATTTATGAAGAGGATTAATTTGGTGTAAATATACTGTATACGACAGTGGTTGCCACCCTGGGGTGCGCGGCCCTCGATGGGGGTCGCGAGGCCTCATGCGAGGAGTCATACTTCCTAATTATGTTGCCAACTTTTTTTCCTTGTCTCTTGTTTATTTTTAGTTTTACTGCATTTGTTTATTTATTTGTTTTTGTTTATTGTATATTGCATTTTTTCAGAAATTTCTTGTTTGTTGTTTATTTAAGGATACATTTTCTTGTTATTTATTTTTTATTGCTTATTGCTTCTATTTTAAGATATTTTTTTTAAGTTTATAGTATATCGACAACTTTTCTATTTTCTAATAAATGTTTTGTTTTGGGGGTTTTTTTTAGGTTTGAGCTAAATACCACAATTTCCCTCCAGGGATGAATAAAATCTAGTGTTGAAATATAAGTTCTAACAAAATCCATGCGTTACAATGTGTTTGTAAGTCCTGCAAAAAAAAAATTTTTAAATCGCAGATTGAAAGACTAAATTTGGTTTGATTTAAGGGGTCTCTGAGGGGAAAGAGAAAAAGGTTAAGACCCCCTGGTACCCAGTATGTATTATCTAAATAGTACACCAAATACGTTTGACGATCAAATAGTGACTTTGGGTTTTCTTGAATTCTCAATCAAACTATTAACACCTCGCAGCAGCTTCCAGCGGAGCCTGACCCAGCTTTGTTTTCGCTGTCGACACCGTACACAGCCACACATGGAGGGGTGGAAGGGCGGAGGCGCGGAGCGGTGGAGGGGTGGAGGGATGGATCCTCCTGGTTTATTTACCCTCGTGGCCGGGGCTCCGGGAACTGTGTGTGGCCGGCTACACGCTGCTCAAGCCACGTAAAAAGCCAGGACCGGAGGAAACGTAATGTTTTACAGTAGTCTCCGCCGGTGACAGATCCATGGGGCACGGGGAGCAGAAACAATGGAAGAGATGATTCTTATATTTATGTATTCAACGTTTACAGGTCGACGTCAGCTTCTCCGTCGCTCATGCATTTTGAAAGGACTATTGATCGTTTACAAGGCCTCAGTAGTTTACATTTAACCATAGTCCAGACAAACATTCAGTGTTTGAGTGATTTGAATGAAGATACTCACAATGCAGATAAATCCCTTTGCAATGCTGATATTTGATCATTATTTGAGTGTTTTGGACAATAGTAGCATTCCAGCGTGTATTTCATAAGTTTTCAAATTTGTTTTATCTGAGTTCCGGTGGGCTTACTGTACGTTGCGTCGGAGCTTCACGGCCCGTGCGCCACAGCGGCCCCCTATGGCCGTGCAGCGTCAGCGTCCGTGCGCCGCCCGTTTGGCCGGGAGACCTCTCTACCTCCGGGATTCCCTGGCACGTAGCGCTCAGGGAGGCAGGTTTTGACTCTGCTGCCGTGGGACCTTGCTCCCCCTCACAAGGAAGGGCGAAGGGAGTGGAGGAGGAGAGGGAGCAGAGCGACGGAGTGAAGCAGCGTCGGATAGGCTGAAGGGGAGGGTGGCAGGGAGGGATAAGTTCTGCTCTGTGTAACACGGGAGCGGAATGGTCGGCCGCGTGCCGTGGCTTCACGGCCCTGAATGATTGAGGCGACCAAAGTACTGTAGGTGCATAAGGGAGTGATAATCTACAGCCGGCCGGTCGTTAGCGCGAAAGAACCCATGATAGGTTGATCAAGGTCTTGTATCGCTCTGAAGGGTTATTTTGCGATAGTGACTGTGAGAGTGATAGTGTGGGAAGGAAGGGGACAGAGAGAGGGGTAGACATGCTACAAATGGCCACGTGCCATCGAATCGAACCCGGGCGGACTGAGCCTTGAATATGGTGCGCGCTACCCGGTGTGCTACCGGGGCGCCCTTACACGGCTACTTATTAAGTAAAAGAAAAAAAGAGACTGAATATTGTTTAAAAATAATTTTATAACAAAGCCTGACAACTGAAAATGGAGATATCGGCATTCGTCATTTCGACTATCGACCAATCAGAATTGAGTATTCCACAGAGCCGTGTATTAATATGCTTATGACTACCGTATACACATACTGTATGTTTAACACGTCGTACCTGTAGCAGCGTTGTCGCGACGCCCTCCACCAACTCAATGTACTTTTTCGTGACATCTAAAATAACAACATTTTGCCGTTCAACCTTTCTCCAATAAGTCAGAGAGCGAAACGTGATGATTAATTCATAAAAGCAGCAGCTGCTTTTACTTCCACACATCCCGGCAACGATATCGCTCCAGATGTGGACGAACGGGGTGAAATAAATCATGGATTTGGAGGGAGGAGAGAGAGAGAGAGAGAGAGAGAGAGAGAGAGAATCCTTAAATCCTTAATTCCATGTGCCATGGAAGCCGTGTTCCAGGCTTGTTGCAAACATGTCATACAATGTGAAAAGGATTTGAATAAAAATAATGAAAACCGGCAGCATCAGGAATCAATAAGGTATGAAGCCAAGTTGCTTCTACTTATAAATGTCATTATTTCATCTGAAACACTGGGCAAATCGCTTATTTTTTCTCTTTGGTCCGGCACATGTATATAAGTACATATATCATTTATCTATCTCTCTGTCAAGAAGTGCACAAGGACAAAATAGTGCAGCATTAATAATTGAGACAAACAACGCAACCACAAACGAGCACTCCAAGATAAAGAGATTCTTTGAGAAACATTATATTCGGGAAAGCTCCCGGGATTACATCATAAAGTGTGAACGATAAAATGACCTTTTGATGCTTAACATATGGAGTGAGTGGGTAATCGCCCACTCTGCATATTTCCATATTTATTGGCCTTTCTACCTGTCCAGGCACAAAGCCCTGTAACAGTATTGACTTAGGAGTCTTTCTACACTATATTTTGTGGATCTCCGTCTCGTGTGGTAGAGGGAGTTGGAATACCAGCTCTCTCTCCTGTCCCCTGGTTTAGGGTTTAGTCCCAGTGTGATGGTAGAGCTCTCCAGATGGCCTCCCACCCTCGACCGGCCTTTCAGCACCTCCTGCTCCACAGAAAGAGCCTCTTTGTTGGGCGCCAGGTCCTGACATCCACCCAGGACCCACACCGCCATCAGACCAGGGAGGGTGATGGAGCAAGAGGTGGAGGATGTACCCAAACCGCCGCCACACAAGATGACTTTCATAGTCACACTCAGTGACTTGTTCCAGGCTGAGTGATTGATTTAACCAGATGGACCTTGTTTTCAGCACTTGTTTTTGATTATTTTTTTATATTATCCAACCTGCCTGTTTTATGAATAGTTATTAATTGAAAATTACCACAAAAAATTGCTTTTAAATCATATTAATTGATAATATTGTGGCAAGTTTGTAACATCAACTACTAATAAAGCCACTGCCTGCATTCCATACACCACATGACCAGCAGGTGCTGCCTTCATTTATTTTCATAGAAAATATTTATATATAGAAGCCCTCATGCCATAACCAGCTACATCATTGAACATCATTGGTCCCATCCTAGTCACCAACAACAGACAACACAGTCTGGGTCACCCCCCAACACAAACAACACAGCCCAACACCAACAGAAAATCCCCAAGGATCGAAAACACATAATAAAACACAACAGAGACACTTAACATCTCCGGACCCATAATCCTTTGCACCAAAAGGCCTGGGCCCACCCCCTTGGGTCGCTACAATATTTTCATAAATATTCAAAATCGAAATATTCACACGTCATGGGAGGATTTGGGGAAGAAAAAAACAATTTTAAAAACAATAATAATAATAATAATAATAATAATTATTATTATTATTATTATTATTATTATTATTATTATTATTATTATTATGAGTAGTAGTAGTAGTAGTAGTAGTAGTAGTATGCGTATTATTAATATTATTCATATTATTATTATTATTATTATTATTATTATTATTATTATTATTATTATTATTAATAATAATAATAATAATAATAATAATTTGAAATTTAAAATGTATTATATTAGAATAATTATAATAAACAAAATATTTATGGGATGATTTGAGGAAAAAATTAAATAATGAACAAATTATATTTTCATTAAAATCTCTCATTAAGTTAGTATTGCAGGATGATTGGTGGGTGGGAAAAAAAGGAGATCATCTAGATCGCATGAAGTTGCATTTTTACCAATCCGCCTCACAACCCAAAATAAGTCTGACACCTCGGTCACGGAGGCGCAAATATGTGGAGAAGGGGTGGGGCCAAGAATCCTTGCATCTCTCATTCTGACCGGCATAACTGGACTAGTGTTTTGTTTTGTCATAATTTAGCATGTGATACTAATACCATTATGTCCATGACATTCCTCTGAATAATTGGATATTCGGGGATAGTTCTGTTTCCATGCAGAAAAAGTAGAAAGATCTCCAGCAGATTCCAAGAAATTCATCTTTTATTGGAAAAGGTCGAAAGATGTTTTATTGCACCACACGGAACACGATCTTTTACAAACACAACCCAAAAATAAACTTGAGTTTCCTAGAAAAGACAGGGAAAGAAACAACGCCACTTGATATTAACCCAGGTATCTTTCCAGCGAGCAGGGTATTACATTCCGTAAGTGTGTTCGAAAATAAAAAGTATTCCAGGGTTTATTTTTCTTGGATTCCCCGAGAGATTTTCTCTTATCACGTCCGACAGTGCACAAATTCAATCCAGGCTCTGGATTAAACCCGTCTCGGAAAAAGTATGTATATATATATATATATATATATATATATATATATTGTGTATATAGTATGTACATATGAAATATATATATCACACTGTTTAAAACAATCCTTTGCATATGTTTCATTGGCAAAACGTTCTGATACTTTCTGAATTTCTCTTCATTTCTTCATGTCTCTTCAGTGGTTTTCATTTCATTGTCATTATTGTAATAACATTCTTGACATTGTAATACATTTGTAATAACTTAAAGGGGAGCTAATATGCAAAACTCACTTTCTAGTTGTTGTGCACATACAGCCCAACCCCAGCTCATTCAGGGCTTCAGTAAAAGAACCGCCCAAACCCCATTGGCTCACAGAAATAGGGGCCTGGCAGCTCATTCACATTTAAAGCTACACACACTGAAACAGCCCCTACGAGAACGGGATGGTTTAGAGGCATGTTAGAATGGCAAGAATGCATAATCTGAGTGGTATTTTCCGCAAAAGAACTTCAAAAATATGTTTTGGGGACCTCAGAGACCTATATTAGCTTGTTGAAAAGGAGCAAAGTATTTCCCCTTTAAAAGCTACTCATTCATTCTTATCTATGAATTGAATACAGTATATCAATATATATATATATATATATATATATATGTACTCCGATCGGCCTCACCATTAAAACCACTGACAGGTGAAGTGAATAACATTGATCATCTCATTCTAATGCCACCTGTCAAGGGGGTGTGAGGTATCAGGCAGCAAGTGAAGTTGATGTGTTGGAAGCAGGAAAAATGGGCAAGCGTAAGGATCTGAGCGACTTTGACAAGGACCAAATTGTGATGGCTAGACGACTGGGTCAGAGCATCTCCAAAGCGACCTGTCTTGTGGGGTGTTCCTGGTATGCAGCGGTTAGTACCTACCAAAAGTGGTCCGAGGAAGGAGGTGAACCGACGACAGGGTCATGGGCGCCCAAGGATCATTGATGCACGTTGAGAGCAAAGTCTAGCCCGTCTGATTCGATCCCACCTGTCTCGGGCTACTGGCCATTTCGTCGTATATTTGGCAATTTTTACTTATTTTTGTTTATTTTTTGTATATTTTTGTTTATTTCTTCAGAATGTTAAGCTCTTTTTATAAGAACTCTCAGTACTGTGACGCACCAATCTTTACCACAGCACATCTATCTATCTATCTATCTATCTATCTATCTATCTATCTTTATGAAGATAGATAGATATTCTATTCTATTCTATTCTATTTTTATTCAGATTCTTATTGACTACCATTTCATCATTGGCTACAATGCTGGTAAATCCAATCAAAGGTGTAGAAGTATTTTTCTCCTTCCTGTGGACAGAAGGTTAAACTACCCCTTGGATATAGATGAAATCAAACAAAACAAGTCCAAATCTTCTTAAGACTTTTTCTCTCTTTTTTTTTCTTGTTTGTTTTCAAGCACTTCCCATTTTTTCCGCTGGTCAGGGACCTTTTTTTGTTTGCTCGGCCAATTTGGATTTCATCGAATTACCCAGGGAAAACAAACCAGGTGAAAGGGGGTTTATTCTGGACGTTTCTTTTAATAGAAATTGAAATGGCAGGGATCTGTTTTTTAGTATATTTTCCTCTACGCCGGAAAGCCCTGCCCCATCGCCGTGTTTTACTGGAATCTCAATTCAGCTGTTTGGTTTCTGACGTTTCGATTCATTCTGGCCATATTTAGCACATAAGGAGGGTTAAAATGTGATTTTGGATGACATTTGGACAATTGGAAGATAAATAGTGAAAAACAAGATAAAATTGTTGTTTATTTTATGATTCTTATGAGGAAAGTAGCATTCTAAACCTACATTGGGTGGAATAACATTGTTTGTTTCTATATGTGAAATGTCATTTATGCTGAAAAGAATAGGGGATATGCATATATATATATACACAGTACATATATACTGTACATTATATGCCCTCAAATGTACCAAAATGTCAAACATAGATGGTATTTCAGTATAACACACTCCTTCTCCCAAACCTGCGTCGGGGAACTTACCACAGGAAATATTTTGGTTCATTTCCACGACCTTTCCAATACTTAAAAAAAAAATAAAAAATAAAATAAAAGTTTATTGGTGGCATCTGGCTAAGTAACTAGCTGTCAGATTTCTAAATTAAGCCTTGTTTTATGAGCATTTTTTTTTTTTTTTTAGTCTGACCGGCGCGGTGTCCAGCGCACTTGGTTATAAATCACGGAGCTAGGCAGATGCCATGCATGCATTAGCTTCTCAGGCCCTACCGCACACCTTTCCACAGGCACACACACACACCTAAAAACCCAAGCAGTGTGTTTTTTTTTCCCAATCTGGCCTAATTAAAGGGCTGGAATCTGACCCGTGCACTGCCACGCTCACAAAGGGCTTTTGAACCCGAAAGGCTTTAAGAAAGTCAACAGTCATCCCATTGTTAATAATGAAAAATATGTGATAGAGACACATAAGGTACATCTGTTGGCCCTTTTTCCTAAAAGCATCCTGAAAATAGTTCTTTTCTATAATGCAGTTGTAATGTAATGCAACCCAAAGGAATCACTGTGAAAAGGTTCAATTGGGAAGCAAAAGGAGGCCTTCTTTGGGCTGTCGGGTTTTGCCTGGAAAAGCAGGTAGACCGTGTAAGACCTCAATTCACTTAATAATTCTAACCTGGGAATACCTTGGATAAACTGGTCAAGAAATATCAAAAACAATCGGGTGGTCCCAATAAATTCCCCGCCTGCTCCACGGCATTTGTGGAACAGAGGTGCACAGTGAGGAGTTCAGCCCCATCTGCCAGAAAGCCCATCAGGCTCTGGAAGTCAGACAGAAAAAAAGTGTTTAAATGTTCTGGACTCTGGGAGGTTGTGGCGGGGTCCGCCTCACACACCTTCTTTGCTAGCTGCAGTGGCATGTCTTTTGGAGCGTCACCGCATGGTATACCACTGTCAGCCTAGATAGTTTCGCAGACAGGGTTTGATCTAAATCAGGACTACCACTAAAATCAATTTAAAAATGCCTTCCTGAGACGTTGCTTGATCTAAGATTAATTAGTTCTCGACTAGGACGTCCTAGACTCAGGTCATTAAGGACTAGTCATCTCCTGTCAATAACCACTCTTCTGTCTAATCTTAGTGGAGAAAATACATTTTCTCTATTGTCAAGTTCGACCTGGAGAAAGCTTCACTTAGCTTCACCTAGACCGAGATTAGCTTTATTCTTCCTTCTGGAAGCCAAGATTACGGCAAGTCTGAGACTTTTTTGAAACACGACTGAAGCTGCTTTCACACATGAACTTCGGACAATATCCGGATAATCAGGTCCGGACTTTGTCCGGAGTTGCCCTTTCGCACATGTAGCACACAACCGTAGATTGTCTGTGGCAGACGCATTTACACTTCTTGGAAATACTCAGTTTGGTGTAGGCGAGGGGCGGAGCCTGGGCAGAGCGTGCAGAAGGTAGAGCGTGATGCAATGACGCATGACACTGCAGAGTTTTACAAGCACACCCAAGATGGCGGACGAGGCTATCGACTTCTCAGTAATTGTGACATTTATTGGGTTGATAATCCATGTACAGTGGTACCTCGACTTACGACCGCATCTACTTACGACTAATCCAAGATACGAGGAGCGATAGTCGCAAAAATTTGTATGCGACTGCTCCATGATACGATAGTGGAAATTTGTAGTTGGCGCGTCGGCGGGCAGTCAGCAGTCAGTCAGCAGTCAGTCAGCGGTCAGTCAGCGAGCGACCTACATCGTGTGTGCACATAGTTCGAGGCTTATATTTTTTTCATATTTACTGTGTTTGTGCTGTGTATTTTGTTTATTTTCACCCTTCATGATTTCATAATTCATATGGGAAAAATTGCTTCGACATACGACTGTTTTAACATACGACCGTTCTTATGGAACGTATTACAGTCGTAAGTCGAGGTACCACTGTATTTGGTCATATCCGCAATATAAACGAAAGAGTTAAAATGAATATAAAGGAAAGCAGAAAGGAGTACGAAGCAGCTAGTGCAAGCTGTGTGCACGAAGACCCCACCGGAGAAAGAAAGCTGCAGCGTTGTGGAGCCGTCACTATCATGCTGCAGTCGAGAGAGACGTCATCAACACTCGCTCGACGTGAATTCTCCGGACAATCACCTGCTTTGTTCACACATACCGCTCAATCGGACATTACACATATTTTGTACTAGGGCCCTGGCTGGGTAAAGTCTGTTTAATGTCCTGTCCAACTGATTCGGACATTTGCGTTCACACATACAGCTCCTCCGGGTAATTTTCGGGTTTCAGTGCATGTGTGAAAGCAGCTTGAGGAAGGCCATTTCAGTTAGTCCTGATTAAAAGTGTGATGTAGTCTAGGAATAGGACTAATCTGTGGCCAAACCGCCCCTATATGCACAATAGTTAGGGTTTGGTTTTTAATGTTTCACCTGTCCTTCATCACTGCTCGAACTGCAACGTAAAACTTCTAAACAGACGGCCGGGGTTGGAGTATATAATAAAGTATGGAATCGGTCTCGAGGCCCGTCTTGAGTTTACATTTGAAAGAACTTGGTCTTATCTTGGACTTGACCGTGCATTGACTTGACCTGCTCTTTTACGGTGCAAATTCTCAGTATCTCATCACCAAAATGATTGGCCAATACTAAGCTGCAGTCATGGTATCATGGTGATTTGACTTGCACGACTTTGGCGTCTTTCCTTAAATTTCAGCTTCGTTGGTCTACACTTGGACTTGATCAACTTTGGACTTGACCCCAACAAGAGAAGGCCTTTCTTTGGTTTTGGTCTTGAGACTCAGTCCCTCAACCCAAAAGATTTGGTCTTCATTTGGTCTTTTGGACTTGAGTGGCCTTGATGACAACAATCTCACAAAATCAGAAAATTGAAAGGGCCAACAAGCTCAACATTACTTCCTGTTTTGATATTTTAAGGATTTGAACTGGTTAATCCGAGGCAGATTAGGTCTTACTTCACAGAGTCTACATTATTACTCTACTACTACTGCTATCCTTGTATCTGATGCAACCAGTAGTGACAATTCAATAGCTATTTAGTAACAAACTTACTCCCCCTTACCCTTACTCAGCCCCTAGCATGAACTTAACACAAATGTACTCTGGAGCCCAGTGGTCTGTTCTCTCTCTCTCTCTCTCTCTCTGTCTCTCTCCCTCTCTCTCTCTCTCTCGCTCTCTCTCTCCTTCACCTTCTCACTTTGTCTCTGTCCCTCTCGCTCCCTGTGTGGTCATTCAATCTTCAGTCGAACTGTTGGATAAATTAGGGTTGTTTGAGGGCTACAGTATATGTAACAGCATTGGAATGAAGTACCGCTTGGAAGGTTTTCTTTTAGGAATATCAAGTTCTTCGGCCTCTGTCAGAGAACGGAGGAGGCCATCATAAGCTCAAGCTACTGAAGAATGATCGCTGAGCGCTGATAACAGGAAAAAAATTAATGTTTTTTTGAGGCCCGCGTCCTGTTCAGATGGCTTCCTGTGTTTCCATAGTAACACCCATGGTCAAGTCATATTCGGGGCCCTGCTGTGAACTTCGATATGGGCCATGCCAATGATAAATGAGGCTCCTAGCGGCATGGTGGCAGGGAGGACGGCTGCCATGTTATCGCACAGTGCCTGGAAGCGCCACACTTCTGAGGGTCTGCTCACCTGGGAGGGCCGGCCGCGTTAGGACCCTCATCAATCATATTTAGCCACCACTTTCCACAGGCAGCACCAGGGACAGCCCTGACACAGCATCTAAAAGAGGCCCGCAATGTTCTCTCATGTTCATGACCAGGGCCCTCCAGTGGTGAATGGAGAAAGTAAAGATAAAGACACTGCACTTATAGTTTTTAATATGCATGCAGAAATTAGGGGAATGCGTTATTTTCTTAATTTTTTCTCAGTAAAATCAGCATGACACTATTACCTATGGCTCCAAAATCAGAACGATAATGGTGTTTTTAGGGGGTATGGTAAAACTTTGCAAACATACATGGCTGCGTTATAATTAGTCCTTGGGGAATCTATGTGCTTTTTCATAGCGTCACATTATACCTGCCACTGCCACTGTGCACTTTCAAAGCCAGAGCAATCAATGCAGAGTTAATGAACCCAGTCCTGGGGGCTCCAGTAGCTCCTGTAGCGGGAGCAGGCGTTGAGAGGCCCCCCAATACCTAGGAGATCCATTTAAGGGTGAGAGATCCCAAGCGGAAAAGCCAATTGGTAGAGCAGGCCACGGTCTACCAGGGTCAGAACAATTGGGAGCAAAGTACACCCAATCTTTCAGAGTCCACATGCTCAGTAACGCTGTCAACACACAAGGGGAAAAAGCCGGACCCCCAGGGGTCTGCCATGGGGCTGAACCTCTGCCAGAGCCTCTCACCTTCTCCCATAAATCCTTACAACTCCACCCCCTGCACACCCCCACCCCTTGGTCCTGTGGGAAGGTCAGGTGCCGGGCCTGAGCTTTTGTGACGTTGGTCCTGCACCCCTTCCATTGCCACGAACTCCTGACCTCCTGATTGCAAGCTACTAGTTTCTCTTTCTACTCTTGGAAGTCAAGCGTTTTACTGGATTACTGCGGTTCTAGCATCCATTTTGAAACACGACCACTAACTGATGATAACTTTTATGGGAAGTCTCCACATCACAATTTTGCATTTTGTGGCAGTTGTGTGAGCAGAAGATAGCACAATACTACCAAAGAGGTTTGGTTCCTATTGAGATCCCATTGGGTTCCCATTTGGTTAAGAGATCCCATTGAGAAGGTGGTAAACTGTTACACTGAGAACATTGTGCATTGTGGTATCTGGCCTTTCCAGGAGGTGGAGGTGTCTGTGTGCCACCTACTGGCCCTTCCCACAGACTATGTGGGTAATACTTGGATAAGCGGCTATTTGGCTTGGCCCTGCCTAGACATATATTGCGGGATAGCCGAAAATGGACACTAGAATTTGGCGAGCTACTGACATACATACTCATAAAGGAAAACACAAGAACATGCTCACATTATGCTGTGCTACACGGCTAGAAAAAAAAACAACAGACAGACAGACAGAAAGGCAAACAGGCAGAAAGACAGACACACAAACAAACCATCTCTGGTGGATTTGTTCCCAGAATGTGTTTGGAGCGAGACTGTTCGCAGGCTGGCTGGCAGGCAGTTTGGCTTGGCGTTAGGGGCGGATTGGAAACGTCACGTGATTTCTGGATAAATGGTTCCCACCACGGGCTCTGTGTCAACATGCTAACCCGAGCCGTGGACGATGAGTGGCGAAGTTCTGACTGTGAGGAATGGCTTCAGCAAGACAGAACAGAGATACGCTGACTGGAGGGTTTTACCACCTTTCCTGTTTTTAATCGGGTGCTGTAAATAACACCCTAATGGAAGTTCTGAACACAGGGTGTGTCATGGCTAGTTACTGGGATATGAGTTTGACAGTTCTAAAACTTGATTTTGTTGGTGTACACATACGCGTTTTCGGATGTTGTGTCGTAACTGATCCTTCACGATATTTTGCTTAATTGCTTGAAGTAATTATCTTTGACAAAGGAGACGAAATGGACACGTTGTTTGGCTTTTATTCCATGTGCTTTGTGCTGTTCTTTTTTTTTTTTCCTCTCTCTTGGATACAAATTGATCACCTTCTTGACTCACTCTGTTCTGCTGCTGTAAACCGGAATTCCCGATCTTATCGTGACTAACCATCTCACTAAGTAACTAACTCAAATGCTTCTCTTCACGGATAGATGTGAGACAGAAATGAAGTTATTACCCTTTGCATAAAAGTGTCATAATTACCCATAATCCGTACCCCTAAGCACAAAAATGGCAACATGTGTGGTAATTCATCTATGGAAGGATCCATTCACATTTATTCATTTATTTGATTTCATTTTTTTTTTAAGAATCCAGGGAGCTCGGATGAATCACTGCTCCCATAAACTGGCAATTGTTGAGAAGGAGAGCAAAGGATCTATTCTCCACAATTGGGCAAAGTGTGTGCAGTGTGGTTTTACTTCAAAGCAACTCTGAGAACAATAGAACATATACTGTATATATATTTATATAAAACATATATATATAATATATATACTGTATATAATACATATATATAATATTTATATACATTGACATATATATATTTCCATACATATATATATAATACATATAATATATATATAAACAGTATATAGTATTCTTATATATATATATATAGAATAGATGTCCCCCATGCATGAGAACATGGTGCAGAGAAACAGCCCTACCAGAGTGAGAGTAATATTAAATCAGTTCAATGTCTGAGTCTACCACATGTACAGTACATGGATTGGCTGTGGCCAATACAATACAACAAGGCCTCTGAAAGACAAAAAATAAAGCCCTAACCCGTTATTCTATAAAAATAAAAAAGAAACACCAGCCCGCACGGCCAAGGAGCAGAATTTAAATGATGTGTAATTACCGTGCCAGCTGGAGGCATTTGATTCATGCAATAACAAGCGGGGAAAGATTTTATGATGCTTACTGAGTCCAACATTTGCTTAGCATTTCATATTCCCAAAACGCGCCAGAGAAAACCTGGGTGAGAGTTTGTGGTTTTATGTGTGTCTGTGTCAGTGTGGGTAATGCTTTGGATGGTTCTTTTTTACACACAAAACATCACTTCTACCTTCCTGTGCTTGATGTCAACAATAGGCGCTTATGATAGACACGTGATAAATAAAGTCTGACAAAATACATTGGATTTCCAACATACATTGCATTACAACATTTACATTACAAGATTAAACCACTGTGAAACACCACATTCAGCCAGTTTTGCGTCCTGCTTTCCCCTGCAATTTTTTCCAAACCGAAAAAATCGCATGGTTAGTAATTGAAGGTTATGTGTAAGCAATGGCAACCAGAGATAAACAAAGCAAATTCTCAACAACAAGACAAGCTACAGTATAGTCAATAATTTAGAGTGAAAGGAAACATAGCGACCACTCAAGCCAAAGTTTTGAGTTGATATTTCTCTTTCCGTGCGGCAAATACTGTAGATAGATTGGTCTTGTCCTGCTCTTCGGAATCTGGACGAGATAGACACCAAGCAAATTCCCCCCACAGAAAACTGGAGTATAACTTTAACAAGAGCTCAAAAAGTGCAACTTTTCATGCGTCAAACGTCATTTGTCAGAAATGAATAGCGGTGTGAAATCACTATTCTGTGGAATCAATGTATTGCAGCAGGGAGCGCCGTAGAAAAACGTTAAAAGGCTCAAAAGTACTGGAGAATAGTGGAGCCTTGTACAACACAACTTGGTTCAACTGTTGAGTACAGTCGAGCAGCTAAGGTCTATCTACATTTGTATGATTTTTTTCTCAGAATAAACCTGAAGGGAATCATTCCCAAGGTGCTTTTCGGCCCAGTTTCTGACAGGCTGTGACGCTCCATGTGCGTTATATGACCAATCTGTGGTTTTAGCCAGCTGCAGGCCTCTCCTAAAAGTGTACCCCCGGCTGTGAGCAGCCCACTCATATCGGCGTGTTTATATCTGTCTGAAATGGCCGACTTAGCACTAGGATTCGGCTTCCTTTTTCACATGTAAAAATGTTGATACCCCAATGAACCTCAGCACAGGCATTCAGCTTTGTTGCCCGGACACATTTCCCAACAGATCTCCCCAACAGATCTTTAAAATAAATCATAAAACATGAACAAAAACCCATGAAAATTGCTGCTCGAGGACTTAGCAGTTTAAAAACTGGGCTTTTATGATGGACTTTAACAAACGTGTCCAGTAGCGTAGTTCTCCTGCCACAAGGAAGTCGGACAAATACAAATCCGTGGGAGGCCATGCTTTGTAAGCTTCTGCATCGCTTTGTAATATCGTAGCGAAGATTATCACAGCTTAATCTGAGGTAAAGTTGACTTTAAAACTCAAGATGTCAAGGCTTTTGGCCCTTATGGAATGATGAAGGCTGCTCACAATGGTAAGGCTTGCAGAATCGTTGCCTTCATTTGAACCATTACTATCAATAGATTGACCTGCGTGGGATTCCTGTAATCATAATTTACAAACCCAAATATTCCTTCACCACTGGTCTGAACCAATTTCATTTAGTTTAGCGGCATGAGCAGTGGCTATACTACTGTAAAAACATACTCATAATTTTTATCATGAAAACAGTGTTTTGCAATATTCATTTTCAACTATTTCTATTTGGGTAAAGAGCATGAGAATTCAGTGTTGGGACCCCTGGTGATGGTCCATTGCAATATGCAGCGTATGGACAATATGGATTGGCTTAAAGCCTCTGTTGGTCTTGTGTAACACAATGAGTGCGACCGGCTGCGAGTCCACGAAACGCCGGCTTCACCTCCCATTTGCGGTTGGCTTTGTGAGAACATGCAGAGCGCCTTTCCAGGCGCACAGCTGCTTATTTACTATGGAGCAGACACTGAAGCAGACAGGAGCGGGAGCGACGGCCATCGGACGAAATCAGAAAGACGGGGGGGTGGGAGGCGTTTGGCACGTTCAACCATCACCATCCCAACCAATACCTCTTCCATGGCCTTCTTCCCACCGCCAAGTGTGTTTTGGAAAAATGAGCATTGTGGCAGACCTTAAGAGGGGCAGGTGCTCAAAGTTAAAAAGAAAAAGGGCACGTTGTACAAGATTTAAAAACAAATCTCTTCTTCCAAAATATGTCTTGGAGCCCCTGCGTCTGCAGTATATGTCACACAATTTAGTGTTTTGTGGAGAAACTCAGCCTAAATTACACCAACGTTTCCTGAGGATAGCACGAGGTTTAGCTCAGGGTGATAAGCTGATCCACAGTGGGCTGGACCACGGGTTTGAATACAGACTTCACACATGCAACCAATGTTCTTGTTGTTAGATAGAGTTCCTGATTGGAGTCTGAAGGTTATTAAGTCATGTCATCTAGTGTTTCTCAAATGGGAGTACTTGTACCCCTACGGGTATGTTAAAATTTAAGTAACTGGTTATATATAATGTTTAAAAAAAAAAAAACGCATACAATGTACAGTACACAATTTATGATAATTTTATTTTTTTCTCTCAATGCCAGTGAAGGGGGTTCTTAGACTACTAAAAACGGTTTGAGAACCACTGAGCTAGAGGAGCAGAGCGTCAGCCTGCAGATGGACACGTTTGGGATGTTATCTTTAATAGTAACCCTGGTACCATATCAAGAGAAACCAGTGGAGATGATCTCACCGCAGCCGGAGCCCAGCAGGATGCTGTGGTGTGGCGGGTTCAGACGCTGCCGTCACAGGTTCACGTCCAACGTTTTCCATCCGATTCACCGCAGAGGTTCCTTTAATCAGATGATCAGCTAAGTGCTAAGCCGCTGGATGGAACTTTCGGGGTCGCGGACTTGAGGGTTCGATTTCCGAATGAGATTTTAAAAGCCCCATAGCCCGAGGGCGCGTTTGAAAGCAGCAGAGAGCATCTGACACATGTTGAAAATAAAATAGTTAAGAACAAAAATATGAATGCATTTTTATTACAGTGATTTGTCATACAGCTGTTTTTTCATAACAGTCTGTCACTCACATGAAAGTGAAACTAAAATATTTTTAATATTATTCATATTATTAATATATTGTCTTTACATGTACAGTAGGAGTACCAACAGGATCAATACAGTTTCTAATAAAAGAGTTTGAGCACTTTCTGTCCAGTACTAGGATCCCATCAGTGGCTCACGGTTTGGGTCTCACCGAAAGGCGCTCCCTCTACATGTAAATAGTTTTTGTTTACCGTAGCCATGCTTGCATTAGGTGAGGTGGAGAAGAGCCTCACATTGCTCCTGCCTGGGGCCTCCAAAATCACGAAGACCGCCCCTGGGAACTTGACACAGTTTTATGTTATGATTTTATGGGCATGTGCTTAATTAAGCATAACAGGAACCGTGCAGTGTTGGCCCTGATGAGACACGGAGGACGATGTGGAGAATGGAGTTCCAGCGATTCAACGCCTGTCCAATCAGTCCTTACCTGTCAAAAACATACTGGGTTCAAACATACACACTCAGCAAGATCGTGCAAATGAACCTTAAGGAGTATGTGTATATATACAGTAATTCTCAGAACCTCCACAGCATGAATTTAATGTATTTTGAGAACATGGCACTTCTTATTTTGAATTGAATTAGCCCTATACACAAAGACGTCCATTCACCTTGTTCACCTTGGACAGACGGAGATAGAGATAACACACATCTTGGTGATGTCTTAGCTCATTAATTCCAGCAGGACTCAGACAGAGACAACAATCAGAAGAATGAGGTGCAGTCAGTGGACCTGCTCGTGCCCCCAAACCACCCACAGCTACTGTGGTTCCAGAGGCAGAGGAAAAAGGCCACTCCCGCTATCTCCTCTCTGAACCTCTGCGATGACGGTCGCTGGGATCGGTCTGCACAGAGCTGTGTAGGTGGACAGTCAGAGGCCTGCGATTTGTCTTGATCGCGAGTGGAGCGAGGCTTTCCAAGAAAGAAAAGAAGAAACATTGTCTGCTTCCACAGACTTTGGCCCTGCACAGCCTCAGACAGACGTTTCAACACCGTGGAGTCCGTCTCTGCAGCAATCAGGCCAACAGCTTCCACAAACCCCCGTTCCATGTCACTTCCGGAGTGTGCAAAAGAACAGAAGGGGGGAAAGAAAAGAGATATCTCCATTCAACAAGATCTAAAGAGGGAAACGAAAGAAAAACGGAACTGTTGTTGGTTCACTTCAAAGGTCAGATAGCGCCAAATGCCGCGTCTCCCCCGCACCACCATCCCGGCGAACTATTGACATTTTGTTTTGATGGCTACCATGCTCTTCCAACGTATAAACACAGTCTCTCTGTGATTTCAAAAGGGTTTCCTTATAACTACCTTTAACTGAGGTCTTATCGTTAAATGAAAAGCCCTACCTAAAAGCCTTGTTTTTTGGTCATAGGGAGTCAGTCCGAGTGGGGCAACCGTGACCGAGTTCTTCGGCGACTGCGATCACCGCAATGCATGGCACTTGGCTGAAAATCTTCTTCCAATACTGGATCAATTTAAAAGATTCTGAAGCCAACCAAACAGGTTGACTTACAATGATGGAAAAATGAGGACTCATTTTGGGGAATAACTGCCAAATCCCTTACAATCCCAGTGATAGGCTTTGCTCAATCTGGTCATAGCCTTGAGTCATTTCTCAGGCCGTACCTCTGTTTAGAAGAACCCATCTTGAGGATGTTGCATTATTAAACGCCAAACTAGAAGTGGAAAATAGTGGAACTGCTATTCCTGGAATTTTTGTGATTTTTTTATTGGTTCAAAGAAAGAAAACAGTACTTGAATTTAAAAACCTTCCTCGCTCGTTTCAGCCCAAACACCCTGGCAGCCTCACGTCCTGGTCCGGCAAGTATGCTCAAACCTCAAAAATGTGCCGACGCTAGCGCGCATCTTGATTTCCCTCGCTAGAAATTAATTTTGACAATTTGACATTTTGCTACAGCTAAATCGCACGGACCCTCAGACAGACCATCCCAGTCCAAATAAATGGGCCAATTTTTTTGGAGCCGCCCCTCCTTCCAGGCTGCGGGAGACTCCAGCATGTCAGTCATACGTCATGTGTTTGAGCGGCGGTAATGCCTCCCCTCCCTACGCCGGTGGCCTGGCCACGCTTTAACAATGGCCGAACTCCGCCGGGCTCCAAGACACATAAACGCCATGTGGTGGAATGCGTCTCCTGTCGCCGAGGGGTTTTCCTACGGCCCGAGAGAAGGTGTCACGTTATTTTAATTACCCGCCGCTCACGGCTCCCGTCCGCCCCTTCCCGTCTCTCCCGGTGTTTAATAGGGGCTTCTACATTTTCAGAGAAAACACGAATACGAGCCGTTGTTTGCTTTCGCTCTAATTAGGCCTTAATTAATATTGTCATCTCAAGAGCGGAGCTCAAATCAGCTCGGCAAATTAAGGAGACAGTGTGTGCGCGGAGCGGAACAGGGGTTTCTGAGGATCCGCTTTCAAGACAAACTGAAGCCGGAGAGAGCCGGCGGAGGTGGAGAAATCCTCCCGTTTTTTTTTTTTTTTAAAGAAACAAGAGTGAAATGGATCCAGGCGCTGCTGGCTAACATGACAAGACAATGTGCTGTTTTCTCAGGCCTCCCGCTCGGACATTTCATTAAAATAATAGAAAACCTTAAAGCCTAATATATTTCTTCCTTCGCGGTGCTGTCGGTTGAGAGAAAGGCTTTTATCTCAGAACTTGAAACTCCCGGCCTTGCATTTGATACTACAGAGGGTTTCCGAAAAACCAACTCCACAAACTGAAAAGTGAAATCCAGAGGTGGGAGAAGTACTCGGAGCTTTTACTTAAGAAAAAACTACAAATACCCTGACGCAAAATGACTCTCGTCAAAGCACGTCACTGACATTTGAAACGAAAACGAACAAAGTTGGACAAGCTTCGCTCGTCTTTATTGGTCACTGCACACACATGCACACGTGTAGCCAGGGACAGACTGGACGGACTAAAAAATGTCCCTGGACTTTTCTACCCAGACCAGCCCACCACAACCAGCCCACGGACACTCCACCACCCCCGCCTCATCGACGCACATACAAACACACCAGCCCTTGATACCACCACTTGTGAGCGTAATGGATGTATACTCTAGACTACTGTAACACTAAAACAGAGATATTTAAAGAACAAGTGAAGGTTTGTTTCCAGCAGGCCATGATGGCAGTCAGTGTTTCATGAATGTCTATATTTGAACAGGCTGTATAACGTGCAGAGACATTAAGAGGGGCAGGTGCTCAGAAAAAAAGAAAAGGTACATCAGCTCAGGTTTTAGCCATTTTTGCCTCTCTGGGCAGTCCGTCAACAGGGGGGGGGTGGGGTTTCGCCCCATAAGGAAACGGAACATCAAGGCGTAGCCGGGCGCCCCCCGATGTGCGCCATCGCGGGCGCCCGTGATCTGCGGTCCGCTGTGCGCACATCATGGGTGCGCTGACGACACGTTCCTCACATGCATATCTTGCCCAGAAAATTGCACGCAAAACAAAAACCAACACACTCGATAAAAAGGGCACCATGGGGGCCACGGGGCATCAAGGGGTAAAGGGGCAGGTGCTCGGGCAGCCTCCGCCTCGCACGTGCACGTATAATCTATTTCAACACAGGAAGAAAGTCAGATCACTGGAACCTTGAAACTTGAAGGACTTACTCTTCAGGGCAGGTCTGTAAACAATCAACAATTACAAACATCAGGTACTGACTGTAAACACTTCCAACCAACCAAAATGCAGTTAAACAATAAATAACATATAAATAAACAAACAAACTCTAAGTAATATGTCAAATTTAACAATTTTTTTGGCTTGCTACTTAGGTGCAGAGCATTACTCCTGGCCTGGTTATTGCTGGTCTATAAGCAATAAAATACAATTTTAATGAACAAATGCCAGCTTTCATATATTTGTACTAGGGCTAAGGTATTGCTGGACCATAAATAATAAATCATATCTAAAATTGATATTTCCGGCACTAGAAGGCAGCACGGTAGCATTTCCTTAGCAGGCCTTGAATGCAGCGGTGATACGTCTGGAAAAAAATCCCTTGCAACTTGGAAAAACAAATGCTGTTGCCTGCTGCCGGCAATGCTGCCGCTGCTAGCGCTCGCAAACATATCCCTTCACTTCATGCAAGTTGCAGCATCAGCCTGAAGTGACTTCATAGACTTGTTCATGAATCCACCTGTTCACCCTCTCCTGTTGACTGCTGCTGGGATTTGGGGTGACTGGGGGGGGTTGAGTGAGAGAGATGCCACTTTGATTATGAGGGCCGGGGCATCTCTCTGATCTATCTCGCTCATGTTTTTGTAAAATGGGCTGCTCAGGCGGTCTAATTATACAGAGCGACCGGCCCGCCGGGATTCGCCCCAGTGCTCCCGATGGCCAGTCAGACTATGTGTGTAGCCACGGCGGCCAACACACACACGTGGAATTAATGGAGGCCGTGAAATGTGTTCTCTGCTTCTTTCCCCATCTAGGCTTGCCCTTCCTCCGGGGGGACAGCGACAGGAGCGGTGGGCAGCTTACAGCGCCCGGAGACCCACTTCCACGTCCGTCGCTGGTCAGGCAATGTTCCGTCTGCATGTTTTTGGTGTGGGGTTTTACGATGTTATATGGAGGAAACCCCATGTGAGCACAGAAAGGGCCCTAATCAGCAGGGTGGTGCCAGCAGCAACCCAGGTGGCAATCAAACCCAACATATTCCCAATTTTAATATCAGCTCTTTAATGTACTTAAAGAATTAAAAGTAAAAGTGAACTTGTCCCAGGCCACCACCCGGCCCTATCGTGGAGGGTCTGGACCCTGGGGTCGGGTCAGGGCACCCGGTGAAAGTCGTACATACTTTTTCAGCTGATGGCACTCCTACAGCTCCTGATTACAATCCTAAAGAAATAGTATAGTGAGTTATTTCATTTAATTAATTCATTGATATTAATTTGCAAATATAAATATTAATAAATAATGTAAATAAATAACAGAGCTTATAAAACATACTTATCTGCCACTGTACCATTTTTTTTCTGCAGATAAATGTTATAGTTTGTAGTGTTATAATTTACAAAAAAAATACCTCAGGTGGTATGAAAGTCATTAATAAATATATATATATATAAAAAGAATACTGATCATGAAAGAAAAATGTAAAAAAGAAACAAAAAATACCAGACTGTATTAGAATATATATATGTAATGGAGTAAAATAGATATTAAGATATTTGCTGATAGGTGGTCTCTGAAAATGAATATACTAAAAGTGCGGATACTTGAAAAACTACTTTTAAAATTTTACATTGTTCACGTTGTTACTTTCCACCCACTGGTGAAACCTAGAGTTAGGAAATGCGTACATGCAGAGTGAGCTGGAGCGAGTAGTGGGAAAATTAAATAAAAAAAGAAAAAAAAAAAAAAGGGAGAGAGGGTGCAAACCTCTAGTAAATGTCAAGTGTGTAAATATCCCCCGCGCGGGGCTCTGGCTCGGTGGCGTCTCGCTGCCACCTCACGTTCTCACTTCCAGACACACAAAACCCCAAGGAGTCCCCAGGGCCGCGTCAACGCCACATGAAGGCCGTCTTTGTCCACTGTGACGTGGACGGGGCTGGTAGCGCGCAGGTTAGTTAGTTAGTTAGTTAGTTCGTTAGTTAGTTAGTTAGTTAGTTAGTTAGTTAGGTAGGTAGGTGGGTGGGTAGGTAGATAGGTAGCTAGTTAAGTATGTAGCTAAGTAGGTAGTAAGTTAGTTAGTCAGTCTGTTCGTTCGTCCCTTACTTATGCTTGTTTGTTTAGTTAGTTTTAGTCAGTCAATCAGTCAGTCAATCAGTCAGTCAGTTAATTAGTTAGTTAATTCCTTTGTTCATCCTTAGTTATATTTATTTATATATTTATTTATTTGTTTGTTTGTTTATTTGTTTGTTTGTTTGTTTATGTATTTGTTTGTTTGTTTGTTTTGTTGGTTGGTTGGTTGGTTGGTTGGTTAGTTGGTTGGTAAGTGAGTGAGTGAGTGAGTGAGTGAGTGAGTGAGTGAGTGAGTGAGTGAGTGAGTGAGGTGGGTGGGTGGGTTTATTGGTTAGTTAGTTGGTTAGTTAGTTAGTTAGTTAGTTAGTTAGTTAGTTAGTTAGTTAGTTAGTTAGTTAGTTAGTTAGTTAGTTAGTTAGTTAGTTAGTTAGTTAGTTAGTTAGTTAGTTGGTTAGTTCGCTTGCGCCATGTGGTCAACCCCCCCTCATGGTCACCCAAAAAGGTATCAACTCCATGTCAACCATGTTCTACACACCTACAAAGTGACCCTTGGCTTCTTTCTAACTTTTGGATATCTACATAACATTTTGAATTATTTTTTAAATTCTTTAAAATCTTGATATCAATTTTAAATCATGAATTTTGTAAAAACTGGTTTGGAATTAGGTTAAAGTTCTGTTCAGATAATGATAGATGTTTTGGGAAATGTATATAAAGTCAGTTCTGCATAAAATATGTTGTGTTGTAGTGTGTGTGTGTGTGCGTGTGTGTGTGTGTGTGTGTGTGTGTGTGTGTGTGTGTGTGTGTGTGTTCTACATCTGAGACTTTTGACTTTTACTACACCACATTTCAAAGCAAATATCTTAACTTTTAACTCCAGCAGATCGTACTATAACACTGTCTCGCCACTTTTATTTTCTTGGTTAAATATACAATTATTTATTTACGTATTAATGTATTATGTATTAATGTATTATGTATTAATGTATTATTATTAATGTATAAAGCGTTTTAAGCCTGGAACCAAGCCAACCAACTACCAGATGAATCGTGGCCGTAAAACATTTGATTCGGAGCAAAGAAAAAAAAAATAGAAAAAGAGTAAAGCAGCTACTCATCCCATAAACCATTGCACACGATACCTTTCCAACGACTTCCAACCTAACGATAGTTCAGCGCTCTTCTTCTTCAATTCAACCTTTGTCATTATAGTGTGTATATTGTTAATAATAGTGTTGTAATATATAGTACTTTGTGTTGTGTGTGTGTATATATAGTGTTTCAGTTGAGTGGCAGCGGTAACTCACTTGCCGACAGCAACGTTTCCGGGCACGGTAAACGTCTCCATGGTAACAGCGAGCTCCACCAATCAGAGACGTCGCTGTTACACTGTAGGACTGTGGGTAGTGTAGTACTCCTCCGTGACGCTGCGAATAAAACGTGTTCTTTTCTGAAAACAAGGTTGACGTCACACGGACTTGTGGCTTCTACAGGAGCACATACCATCGTTTCACAATCGCATAGCTCGTGGTCAGTCTACCTTGGACGGCCACCGCATTATGGGGAATAATAAAAACCTTGATTCAGAGTATGAACGGGATTTTCGCTTCTGGAAACTCGATGTCGAGCTCTATACGCCACCTAGTCTCATAATTGTTGTGTAAATTGTAATCAGGATCAGCATGAGCACTTCATGCCGTATTATAGACTCTACTACTGATGATACTACTTGTAATAGTACTTTTACTTGTAATACAGAGCAAGTACTCTACTTAAGTAGAAATTTCAACGTAGTACTCTTTTTAATTTATAAATAAATAAATAAATAAATATATATATATATATATATATATATATATATATATATATATATATATATATATATATATATACATGAAAATATATACACACATATTTCCTGTATGTATTTATCTCCTTGTATATGTCCAACATTAAATCCATGGAGCTCCTTTGGGCCCTTCGCCTCTTAACCTCTGCTCTCCTCGGGGTCAACACACTCTGGAGTCAATTTCCGACAAACACTCCCACTCCCAGTGTTTATAAACCTCCCTGTGTAAAAAAAGACAAAAAACAAATATATATATATATAATTTTTTTTTTTTTTTTTTTTTTAATATATTTATATATATTATTGTTATTATTATTATTATTTGTTTATTTATTTTTTTATTTTTTTAAATAATTAAATTGCTTATAATTATTGTGTTTTTGGATGGGAGCAGGGCAGTTTGTGTTTGTAGTTCCAGTCAGAGTGACAGTGTGAACACTGAGCTTCAACATGGGCGCCGTCTCCTCCAATTATCCACTCACACACAGAAATGGCAGCAAACGGTGCTTCCTTGTTGCCAAATAATTCTTGGTCCCACACAAACACAAACAGGGAATATAGTATATATATAGATATACTATATAGTCACGTGTGTAGGTGTGGGGGCCCCTCCCAATGATGCACACACTCAAACACACACACACACACGCACACACATACACACACACACGCACACACACACACGCACACACACACACACACACACACACACACACACACACACACACACATAATCACACACACAAATATACAAACATAGAAACAAATATACGCTCGCTCGCTGCATCAGTCTTTCCTACACTTGTATTTTCACTTTTTTTTTTTCGGCCGCTACTGCCAGTGTCACGGCTCTATAAAGCTGTCAGTTTTCGGCTTGGGCCCCTGGAAGTCTGCTTCTGGAAAGCCCTTTTTTCACCCGAAAAGCAATTTAAGCGATCTGGGGGTTTTGTGTTTATCTGCTCAGAGGGCAAACTCTGAGCACTGGAGTTCCCTTTTTTAACGTCTTGTTTCTCACCAAAAGTTATGTGCTCTGACCTACATCACCTAATTAGTACTAATGAGGAGCGTTTTACTTTCTACCTCTAACACCCAATGATGGTTGATTGTTCATTTGTTGTCCTCAAAAATCTATATATTTTCGTCTGAGTATATAAAAATATATTAAAAAAATATATTGTATGTTCTGCTCCATAACTTTTGGATATCTATTTACGATTTTTAAATATGTTTTAAATGCTTTTAAATATTTATTATTTCATTTTTTTTTATTCTTTTTCAAATCAATAGTAATTTTGAAATAAATTTGATAGGGCTTTTGTAATAAATCAATAGAAATGCTGTAAGAAATCAATAGGAATGCTGTAATTTCCAATAGGAAAATATAGCAATAGACTGATTCTTGAGAGTTGTAGTTGATGGCAGGTTTGGAATAAGGTTAAAGTTATTTTCAGATAAAGATGTTTTGTGAAATGTGTCTAAGGTCAATTCTGCATACACAATTTTGTTGTGTGCGTGTGTGTGTGTGTGTGTGTGTGTGCGTGTGCGCGTGTGCGTGTGTGTGTGTGTGTGTGTGTGTGTACACACAGGTACGCTTGATGGGAAGCCGGTCCCAGTTGGAGTCCGATACAATGTCCCCACTCAGGAAGAGAGCGCCAGTCCCACACCAGATAACACCCCCGGCTAGAAGAGGGTGTTTGGTTTTCAGCCGCATGCATTATTCATACGCTCTCCACTGTAAAAGTACACGTCTCCACCGGCCGCCAACTTCATCATCATCACCACCATCATCATCATCATCACCACCCGCCCAGCAGATCTGCTTCCACGGCTCCACGGGTCCCTGGTGGAGACTGGCGCTCAATATGGCGGGGGGAAATCAGTGGTGACACTAATGAGGCCCTAGAAAAACGCCGGGAGATCCAGGATCCAGTCAAATTCTCCGCGTTCAAGATGTTCGGCGGCGGGAGTGAAGGGGGGTGAAGGGGGTCGGGGGGGGGGGGATTTCGGATTGACTTCTCTCCTGTCAAACAACCCCTGTATCCTCGTCCCGCAGAATGAATGAACACGTCGGGGTTGTTCCGTTAATGATGTCAGTCAGAGAAGACCAAAAGCTGTTCTCTGTCTCCAGAATTGGCTCGGTGTCTCGGGTCGCAAACCTCTCCCGTCCTTCTTACCTCCGCGTCCACCTCGCGGCTCTTTCTTTTCATTTAGTCGGACAAATGCATATTTATCTAATTGCATTAAACATGTCTCCGCATTAACCTACTTCCAAAAGGTTCTGGGTCGTTCTGCCGCCTCGGCGGAGCTGGCGCTGGAAGCTTCCAGTTGGCGTCCCGACGGGGCTCCGCCGGGACGAAGCCTTCTCCAGCAAGGCTGCGACCTTTGGCCCCTTGGAGGGTAGCAGGAAGAGGATGAGGAATTCCCAGACAAGGGAATCTGGAAGCGACGAGGGGCCACGTGTGGTTTTGATATCCGTTGCGCTGCCGAACGGGAAGTGGAGGTGAACGGCGGAGGGGAATCGCCTGTTGATCATCTGGGATGCCGGCGGTTCCTGACAGGGCCTCCACCTCGACCGGAGAGGAAAGCGTCGCCATGGCGTTTCTGTAATCTGTGACCGGCGAGAACATGGGAGGGCTGAGCGTGATGTGCTGGTCTGTAAGCGTGCTGTTGGTAAATGAGACGGCTAAATAGAGGTCATTGGACTGAAAACGAGCCCCAAAAGTGAGAGTGGATCCGGGAAGTTCAGGAGAATCAGTCCATCTCAGGCTGACCATGGGAATGGTGGTGACGTTTCGGATTGGTACAGTGTTTTGACATTTAAAACCTTAATGCCTCAGCGTTACATTTCTTAATATCGAAACGTTCAGTGACGGTGTGTTTGGGTGATTATGAATGATTTTGACAACATTTTGACAAGGCCTGGGTTAGAAAATGGCAAACCTGTCATTTAAGGGCAGCATTCGGATGTCAACAAGATCATTGATTATTATTTTTATTATTATTATTATTATTATTAACTTGACCCACCGACTCAGTTTGATTTAGAATTTCAAATTGAAGTCATCACTTGAATTAACTTCAGGTACAGTATGTTAGATAGTGGGTTTTATGTTCTGGAATAAAAAAATGAATAATCCCTAAATCCTATAAAAGAGTATGCAGGGTTTTTTTTTTTTTTCACTTTACAGCTTGTTAAATCAATGTTTTGCTTTGCGCTGGCTCCCTCTGCTTCTTGTTTGAGTTGCCCTGGGTGGACGTCAGGGGACCGCGGCAGACTGGGCGGCGCTGCGAGGCCTGGCCACCGCCGGCCTCCGCTTCGCTGGACACCTGAACGTGAGCTGTCCAAGGGACCTCCGAAACATGAGTGTCAGAAGACCCCCTACGGCGGCCAACCCCCCCCCCCCCACGCCCCCCGCCCCCCGCCTGCCTTCAGAAAGGCTGTCAAAATAAGGGCTCTCCTTAGGCAAAAAGGGCCCACAGTGAGCCTCGGAGCGGAGGCTAAGCTGACATTGACAAATGGCCCCGTCTTTCCAATATGAATTTTTTTCGCCCACCAAAAAATATGATCCGCGATAACTTTATTTGCACAGCGGACCTGACGATGAATACAAAATTTGAATTAAACACCCGATGAATTCACACTTAAGTGGTCTGTATTTCGGTAAGAACATCTCCCCGTTTTTCAGGGGGGAATAAAAGAGCAACAGTGTGTTTTTTTCGGGTGCATAATGGTCTGTTTGCTTTGAGTTGCTGCAGGTGATTAGTCTTTTCAAAGATAACAAAAGGGTACCTGTGGCTCGCGACGGAATCATGCCGCACGCGCGTAACGCGATCCGCGGGGGCTCGCGGCCGGCGAACAGGCAGCTATATTGATTTCTGAGTGCGAGTTGATATCGTCGCGTTTAAAATAGCACAGACTATCTATTTTCAGGGGATTTCGGCCCATGCGAGCCAAAATAAACATGTTCGGCGGGGGGGAGGGGGGCGTCGGACGGGCGGATGTGTGGAGAGGGGTTCCAGGGTGGGGTTACCTTGTAGTTGACTTGTGGCACATGCTGATCTTGTGGGGAATCAGGAGGGGGCACAAAGTAGAGGTGTCCAGCAAAACACTTGACACCCCCCTCCTTCCCCCAAGGGAAGGAACAATGAGCGGCTACTGGCTGCTGAGCGGGAGCGAGCCACGCACCTACCTCAAGACCTCTAAAGCCACACGTCAAAGCCACGTCACCCCCGGACCTCCATCCATCCCCACCTCCAACCCGGCCCCGCTTTGATTCTCGGCCAAAGCAAACAGCGAGCGGCTTGCAGCCACAGCGCCACGTTCCCATGGTGACAGAGCACAAGGGGCACAGCATTGGTCGGCCTTGAAGATTTGGATCTGCTGCCGGAGACAAAGAGGCCGATTCAGAGCCTCAGCCCAGAGCTTTTTTGGACGCAGGCGGGCAGGCGGTGGTTTTTCTGCCGGACACTGGGCCTGAATCTGCAGCGTGCACGACTTATCGCATCCAATCAAGCGAGTGATATTAACACGTTCTGTCACTTGGGGGGGACTCGGCCGAACAAAGGGGGCACTTGTCAGGCTTGGATAGGTCCATTAATAGGGGTGTAATGGGGAAGGATATACCTTTAGAGAGCGTAATTACCTCTGTGTACTGTTGAGAGGGCCACGCTGCCTCTCATTTAGAAATTTACCCCGTGCACAGAACGACTCTGTGTCAGCAGTCGTGTCAAAGGGGAATTGCAAGGATAATATTGCCGCTTCAGCGTTGTTGATTATTGCGAAGGGATTGGTTTCTTTTTATTAAATAGTTTTTTTTTACCTCAACCATCTTATCAACATAAATGCTGCTGGGCAGTAAAAATGTCAATGAATGAACATGCTAAAACGCTGAACTCTTTTGGCCAGGGGTTCCCAAACTGCGGTCCTCAAAGAAGTCGCAGACAGCCGGAAGGAATGGCCACAGCAAAATTTTTTATTTTTTATTCCTATCGATTTTCTTTAGTTGTCATAATTTTAACATACTGCATATTTTATAATTAATGAAGTGGTTTTGTTTGTTTTGAGATTTGAATGTTTCGTCAGTAATCACCGCCCGGCTGTTTTTTATAGGCAGATAAAACGTGTACACCTTTTTTTTAGGGGGAACTGAACCAGACCTTGGTCTGGGGGCCAAGGGGGCCTTAAAAGAGGCCTATAAAAATATTGGGAACCCTTGCTTTAGGCTAATCCCTTTGTAACTGTGATGAGTTTGATGAAGAAGTTACATGAAAAATTCTCCATGAAAAACAAATCGTTTTGAGAACATCATATTTCACGCCAGAGTGTTTCACGCCAGAGAAGGTATCTGACCACAGGTAGTAGAGCGAAGTACCCTCCCCTCACCCAAAAAACGACTGACCTGAGATTGCGTCTGGACGGCCGTGGCGCCGGCGTAACAAGTCAGCTAACAACGTTGAAACGCTCGCCGTGACATCATGAACCTCCTCCAGCAATTAAGTGCAGCTCAAAAGCTGTTTCTATGGACACCTAGGGAAAAGGGGAAAGGGGAAAGGGGGCCGAGCCGCCCCGATCCGTAACCCAGACAATTTGTGCCAAATAAAACCTGAATAAATCAAAGCCATATTTCAGCGTTTGCTGCAGCGAGATGTAAATCCCGGGCTCAGAAGGGCTCTGCAGCCTCGCCCCGGGACTGGAGCTAGTGTGTTATTGTTGATTAAAATGGATTAAGTCTGAGATTACGGTCTGTCTCCTCCCAAAGTCCGTTTTAAACTTCCCCCAGCGCTGGCGTGACCCGGACCGCCGAAGAGAAATGGGTTCTGTGAGTGGAGCTCTTTCAAATGAGCTGCCCCTGTTGCCCGGCCGGCGTGGTGTGGTTTCCCGAGTAAAACACTGGGACACAGTAGCTTTTTCTTTTTAATTGCACTCAAGGTGGAGGGGTGGAAGATGGAGAGCGAGGGGGAAAGATTGGGAAAGAGCATTGGAAACAGAAATATAAAGCGTATAGATACAATACCCAGGACCCAGGACAGCAGGATATCTGGATGAAGAGGCAATATTGTCACCAGTTCGGGGTGTGTGTGTGTGTGTGTGTGTGTGTGTGTCTGTGTGTGTGTGTGTGTGCATGCGTGCGTGCGTGTGCGTGCGTGTGCGTGCGTGCGTGCGCGTGCGTGCGCGTGCGTGCGTGTGCGTGCGTGTGCGTGCGCGCGTGCGTGTGTGCGTGTGTGTGCGTGTGTGTGTATGGCTGCAGTCCTTGTCGTCATAGAACTGCAAAACGATATTTAAGGGATTTTTAATGTGTATTGCTCTGGTACACATGGTACACATTCAGTGCTTTAAAGGTTGAGTTTTAACCCTTTTACTACTCGGCACACAAATTTGACCTTACCCCTGACCATTTTCCTGATGATAACTAAAAAATGTTTAATATCTAAAATATGTTGCGGTCATTGTCAGGGGGACCGTGACATGATTTGAAGGAATTGGTGTTTCACCATATCGTTCAAATATTTTTAACCCGATAATCAAGACAATTAAATATCTAAAAATGTGAGCAATCGTCAGGGCAACGGTCAGGTAACGCAGTAAACCAGCTAAAACTTGACTTGATGCCAGGACGCTCCTTTAACGTCAGCCCACATGACCCGTGAAGCTGACAACTTTTCTCTTGAATGTCCCAAAACATAGCATTTAAGAATGGAAAAGTTCAGTGCTGTATTACGTAGGTGCCATTTGCCAAACAAAGGCAAACAGTGATGTTTTGGCATGTCAAAGCTTCAGATTTATTCCACCAGGTTGTGTTTGGTATACTTACATGGTTGATTCGGGAGATTTAATGCCCCGAACGAGCACCGGGCCATTAAAAAGTCACTCGGCAATTGACACTCTTTGGCCTGGCTTTACTAAAAAAACCTGTGTGAGGAAGGGGGGTGGGGCAGCCAAAGTGTGGCTTTTTGTCATAATGCAATATTTATTTCTGTTTTTAATTACGGAAAATGACTCCCATCTGTGTTAAAGTTATCGTTCCGCTGGTTGCGTATAAAAGGTTTGAGCGGGTCGGTTGATTAATTGAGCGTGTCTTCGCCCGGGTCCCCGCCAGCCAATTATCATAATCCGGCGCTGTTTATTTTCCCAGCAGCGCCGCTCGTGACGCCGCGGTCGAGACGGCGGTCTCCTCCACCGCCAGACCCCCCGAGACAGGGGATGCTCAGTGCCCTGCCCGAGCGGCGAGAGGAGGCTCACTCAGCGTGTCAGTCATGAAAAATGACACGTCGTGACTGACAGTCGATCCATCTGCGCTCGGGGGCCGGGCGCTGTCCCGCGCCGCCCTAATGACTTAGAGGAGAGACAGAGGGGGGGGCTCTAAGTCGCGGCTGCCTCTTAGACCGGTTTTCCAGGACCGTTTTACAATTAAATATTCCTACGGCACCCGGCTCTCCTGTTGAGCATTCGAAAAATCGCAAAACGTCACAAACCCATAGAAGTGTTCTTCTTATTACAGCCTGCAAATGGTGAGTGATGCAAGACGATTCGTTCGCGGCGAACAAATCGGAAGGACTCGGGAGAGTGGAGCCGCTCCCGGCTAAAAGACTGAATCTTCAACTCACCAACGGAAAATATTTACTGAATACGTAATAAAATTCAAGTTCGAGGTAAAATTAAAAAAAAAAAAAGGTCCAGACGTTTGCCGTGATTCATATAGAGTGTGGCTGGTTCAGCAGCTTACCAGTCCACCGAAATAAACGACTGTGGCAGAATTCGACGATTCTTGTGAGAATTCCATCCAAAGCTCAAGAGGCGAACCAGCTCCCGCGAGCCTCGTCGGTTGTCGGGGGGAGTCCCTCCCACGCTCGCTCGCCGCGCGTGACACAAACCGAATAGACTGAGCGAAAGAGTTGGAAAATCGAAATCGAAAACTCGGCGCCACTAATAGTTCTCACTTTCAGGGCGAATGCTGGCTTTGTTCTGACGAGCGCAGCGCTGCAATTCTGGCTGGGACTGATTCATTCATTCAGCCTATTTTGATCTTGCAACACAAGGGCTACTTTTCCAGTATTTGTGCATTTTGAGCGGAATTTGAAAATATTTCACGGCACACTTGGCGAACTCTGACGGCGCACGGCGGTTGAAAAACACTGGTTATGACTACTTCACTTTTATATGAAAATAGCTCTATTTTGTGTTGCTGATAATTTGGTTTACTTTATTACTTTGGGCTGGTGACTCAGACAGGGCGAGGGGGTTTCAACGTCAGAAATGCCTTTGTGTGCTGTTGACTGTTTTGGCCCCTGCCTGCGTCAAATATATCCCGAGCGTTCAAAGAAAGTCCTCGAAAATCCTCAAAGGGAGGTTGTCTTTGGAATGGGGGGGGGGGGGGGGGTAGAAATATATTTTAAACGCGCCGAGCACGTCCAAGGAACGCTTATTTTTAAATAACACTTAGGTTTTATTGGCAGATCCCGGAACGTTCAAAAACATTTTGTGTGTTTGGCCTTGGCCTCCGCCGCGGAGCTGCAAACAATTCACGGTTAAGAAGATCTCAGCATGTACAAAACGATCTAAAACCATGAACAGTATCAACAAATAGTTGATCCCTCACAGTAAAATACACCAGCAATCAGTTGTGTGGAAAAGTCAAAATATCCCACAGTTGGACAACGTGTGACCTTTTGCCTCAGACTCTTGTTTAATGTGTTTCAAATATAAAAAGCATTATTGGTATTTTAAGGCAATGAAAGGCAATATATTCATAACTTTATCTTGATTTCAAGAAAACCCTCATCCATTACAAGCCCTACAAGCTTTCAGGACGCCGCCAGCTAGTTCTTCCGTGCACAGCGGGTATTTATTCCTTCCGTGACCCTCGATGGAGGCTCTCCAAAGACATTGTGGCTTGTCCATTCCCGCTCCTCGAATGCGAGGAATCCGCAAGGAGGAGGATCCCAAAATAAGCGAGGCATATGCGGCGTCTGCGTCCACTGCTGCCCATAAACATGTCGACCTGCGAGTCCGGTCGGATCCAGAACGCCTGCCTGAATGAGGTCAGAGAAGGCTTGACGTCGTGGGTGTGGGGCCTTGGTGCCATCCTCGGTATTGGCAGCTTTGGGCGGCTTTCTCGTCGGGGTGCAGAGCGTTTCATCTGATCGGACGTCCCTCCTGTGCAGCAGCTGGCTCTGGGCCTGCTTCCTCTCCTTGAAATTCCTTTGTTTTTTAGGCTCAGAATTGATTTCCACATTCTCCTTGCACAGTGACAAGTTTTCCTCTCCCCTTTCTCTCTCTCTCTCTCTCTCTCTCTCTCTCTCTCTCTCTCTCTCGGATTATTAGCTCCAAGCAGACTGCCTTTTGCCCCTGTTGATGGGTATTCCTTTCAAAGTACTTTCTTAAAACAAATGCGGGGTTTCAGTCAAGACCAACGAGACATGCCCACAAAGGGGGAAAAAGTATGCCGTAAAACATTTTGGATGAAGTGAAATTTCTGGGTCAGGTAAGGGACAAGCATGGGAGCGCTAATGGGCAGTATTAGGGCAGGATAAGGACCCAGGGGTATAAAACCCCCAGTTTGGGTTGTGGCTGAGTGCATACGGGTGCATATATGTGGTTTTTATGTGCGTATGCCAATAGGGACTGGTTTGGTTGGAAGCTGCATGGACAGTTTAACAATGTAGGAGCTGTGACATGAATCTCAAATAAATCTCCTCCCTCTTAACAAAACCGTAGCTGCCACCATGGTTGAAGATATGGTTACAACATGGTCTATTTTCTATCCAACACATCCGCCTGGAATTGTTGCTCTGTTGGTATATTAGGAAATATTTATTTATTGTATGTACTGCATATAAATAACAGCAACCAACAAACCTTCACTTTATGTCATTTGGCGGCAATAGATGCCATAACCGACAAAAGATGTCATCTGGAAGGAGAACGTGATTTAAAAAAAAGAATCACTCCATCGTGTCTAGGGAATACTGCGAGGAGCGCACCACCTTTTCTTTTGGGGGTTTTCTCCATCTTGATTACCTTGGTCAAAGGGACCCAGAGAAGTATGTAGAAATGACTTAATATTGTCTGTGTTTGTGGTTAAGGCCTTAGCTTGAATGCAATCCCTCCAAAAGTCCAAAATGTCCACTCCATGTAGGTCTGGTCATGAGGAGCTACTGTGTCAGGAGTTCTTGCCGGTTAACAACAATAGTATCTGTAAGCAGAGGAAATTTAATTTCCCCCTCTAGTTTATGTGCATGATAACAGCTTTTTTCCAGGAACCTGTTCAACTCCTGACCTTGACTTCCACCCGTGTTTTAGCGGTGGCCTGCGTCGTGTCACTCACCTCGTAACACGGACCAAACCAGTACACCGGGTGTTAATTACTACATGGTCCACTCAGCGTCCCGGCTAATAACCGTGCGCGGGGGCGTGCACGCCTGGGCCGTAAACCCCGCGTCCTGGGACAAGCGCTATCTCTGTGCTGGACTTAACGACGACCAGTGTGGTCATTTTCCCAGTATAGTGGGACCTCTGTGTCGTGCCAAATCTGGCAACCTGTTTTCGAGAAAACAGGTTGCCAGGTAGGTCCAACTCAGTGCCGCATAACAATGATAATGACTTTTTTTTTTTTTTTTGTGAAAGTGAAAACAACGAACTAAAGCCTCTCCTATTTACATTCTGGTGCCATGTAATCCAGGCTTCTGGGTTGTTGCCATGAATGTTTAATTCGGAAACACATTACATCAATATGTTGCATGTTAGGTTATCTAGTGGCACGTTCAGCCGCCAATAACTCCCAGTGTTCCTACTGGGCCAAATGCCTCCACTTTTTATCTTGAAGGGTATCAGGCTGTGAAGTGGAGCAACTCCATCCTTCAGGATATGCTTGGCCTGCTGTCTGCGAAGGAAATGAAAGTAGTTTAAAGTAAAATACGTCGTCCAGCCTGGCTCCCGCTGCTGGAAGTTTTTTTCCTGCCGTTCTCTTTATTTAAAGCCTGTGCATTGTTGAAGGACGTTTTTCATCTCGGTACATAATCCTCTATTTACACAACTGTAGTTTCAGATCCCCCACCCCCTACTCCCATGTATGTGTTGTTACTGTGTTTAGCATCACTGTAACACTCCGTGCTTATTATGTCATACATTACAACTTATTGTATATGATGTAACATGACATATTGCCACGCTGTTTATTTCTGTACGTTATATGGGAAACTCGATACTGTGCTGGAACTCCCACAGTGCGGCTGCCAGGACAGGTCATTTATACTCATTCTTACTGTATTTTCCATATTTAGTGATTTGATTATGTTTATATAAGTGTTTACAATGTTGGTGTTTTGATATTGACTCTTGCACATTTCGCACACTTTCAAACCCTTTGCATCGGGGCAATTTCACCATGGGGATGACATAAGGCCTTGACCATACGAATATGGATGTTTTTTCTAAACTGATATAAAAATAAATCAATAAAAAAGTTCCGTCAGCGTGACCTTCGCTTTGCAAACGCTTCCGTAGACACGAGAAGGCAAAAACGACCACATATCGATAACAATCCCAGTCTCTAAATGGGAGAAAGTGTGCGGAGCAAGTATTGGCCGCAGCAGACGCCTTCGCCTTGTTTCAGGCGCATGGTCGTGACACGAAGCAACAATGGGCATCGAGGTGTGACGTCATCGTTTTCCAAAACGCTCAGTTTTTAAATGTTCACACGGAGACACAGAAACCGGAGTTTTTTAAAAATCTGCGCTTTTGAAGGCGTTTTACTAAATCTCCATTTTGACCCAAAACGCCGTTTGCTTGTGGATGAGAGGCCAAAACCTAGAGGAAAATGTTCGTTTTGCAAAAAATCTGTATTAGTGTGGACAGGGTTGAAGTTCCAGTCAAAACTAAAGCAGTAAAAAAAAAAAAAAAAGTTTTACTATATGACATCCGCCCAGCAACAATGACCATGCGCTTCATCGAGACTGTGTGCTGAAGACGGTTTAATTGAAACCTCTCCGAATTTTGCGTCAACGAAAGTCAAAATATATTGAAGTCAATGATAAGTCGATGAAAGTCAATGAAAAATCAAAGAAAAGTCAATGAAAGTCAATGAAAAATCAAAGAAAAGTCAATGAAAAGTCAATGAAAGTCAATAAAAAGTCAATGAAAGTCATGAAAATATCATTGCTTCATGTATATTGTCTATAGTCTACATAAACATTGAGATAACAGAAAATGCTTACTGAGCGGAGGCTGAAAAAGGTATGATTCACAGTTGTAATAGTTTATGGAAATATGTTTAATAGTTTATTAAAGTACATAAGTATCGGCCAAATTATAAGGTTTCGCACGTGTTTTATGCCTGGACGTGCAGTGGGCGGAGAATAGCCCTGGTGGCAGCGGAGTCAAAGAAGCTTTTCATCCGTGACAGAATGAATCAAACGCATAATTTGGAGAAGAAAAAAAGAAAAAAAAAAGCTGCTGACAGAAAATCAGTTAGGAAAATATTTGGACTTTGGTAGTCCCCCCCCCCCCGAACACATCACATGTTAGCAATGCAGAGCGGGATGCGGGAGACCAGCCCCACGCTCTGTAAATATCCCATCATCCCCGGGTGGTGGAGACACCAGTCAACGCCAGGAAACTGCCGGCGTGACGGACACATGTCTTCTGCACACACACACACACACACACACACACACACACACACACACACACACACACACACACACACACACACACACACACACACACACACACACACACACACACGCGCGGAGTCACATCGTCTTTATTAGAATGGGTTCTGAAGGGGTGTTTTGAGTTAAATGGTGGTCAACGTACCCTGAGAGTCTGAAGAGAATCACAGAAAACGACCGAAAATATTAGACTGTATCTGCGCCTTCATATGGACATCAAAATGGTGGTTCAGTATTCGGTATTAGGGTTTCAAATATAAGGTGATTCATTTCCAGGCAGACGCGATAAATCTCTGAAATGTCCTCCGTGGTAACCGTAACCCTGCGACTTCACCGAAAAAACCCACAAAACGTACAATAAAGAAAATGATCCTCGTTTTGGAAGTAAAGTGACGTGCCCAATATTAAGTTCATATATTAAAGTCAGATTAATTTTGAGGTTCAAACTCATTAACGTTAGATGAAAAACACGTATGTTTTTCATTAAGAGTAATATGTTTACAATTTGATGTTGCATTTTCATGTAGAAAATAATAAAGCAAGGCTATTTCAGTTTAAGTGCCGTTGAACCGCATCAAGGCACCAGGCTCAGGAAACCAGGCCACATTCATCGAAAAAAAAAATGTAAAAAAAAAAAAAAAAAAAAATATATATATATATATATATAACTATAACTATATATACATACACTGTACAGTATAATCTGTATATATGTATTGCAAGCAAAAGTAAGCATATATGTATATATATTTATACTTTGATATATTACTTCCAACTTGACTTTATATATATTACTTTTACTATTTTTTCTTGTTTCTTTCGATGAACTTACAGTCTTTCAAGTGCAGCTTTTCTTTTTTTTGTCTTTTTCTTCTTATTTTTTTCCTTTCTCTTTTTTTACAAGCGCCCCTCGGTCCCTCGGCAGAGACACCCTGAAGCAATGCATCATGGGTGTTTAAAACGCTTAAAAGGCTCACAGGGAAACAAAAAATGTTCACAGTTGACTTGGGACTGATGGAAATGAACCAGAAATGTCCGTGTGTGTGTGTGTGTGTGTGTGTGTGTGTGTGTGTGTGTGTGTGTGTGTGTGTGTGTGTGTGTGTGTGTGTGTGTGTGTGTGTGTGTGTGTGTGTGTGTGTGTGTGTGTGTGTGTGTGTGTGGTGTGTGTGTGCGTGCGCGCATGTGTCCAAACGTGTGTAAATGTTTGCACAAGTCCGTGCATTCCCCCCAACAAGCGTGCACGGAAACATCTCTTTAGACTAAACTCAGCCCCGGGGCGGTCTCTAAAAATGATTTGTATTTATTTTCGCGGTGAATTCGGAGCAAAAAACAAGAAGAGTTGTTGCTTATTTTCTTGCCTGAGCCGGTGGCATTGTGCGAGTGGGAAGGACTAATGGCCTGAGCTGAAACCCCTGAACTATTTAGAAACGGGAGATCTGATAGCGGTGGCTAAGTGCAGCAGCTTGGCAGGGCGACAGAGAACATCCCCCAAAAACACAAATCTCCCCAAATGACCACGTCCAAATGGACTGCACAACATGCAAGATCGACATCTCCCAGATATTGAAACAAATTCTCTGGATGAAATAGCCAGTAGAGCTATTAAGCAAACAGGCCTCATTTATGTGCCATTAGGAGCATTTATTTCAGAGTGATGGAACAAAACTTGATTTAATCGACATTTCAACCCGCTGCTTTTTAAGGTTTGGGTCAAAAATAAAGGGAGGAAATCTTCCTTCAGATTAGGTAATACCAGCGTAACTCTCATCAATTAGATCAATTAGATGCGGTGAATTTAAGATTGGATAATGGGCTGTTTTCGTTTTGACCTACACGGTCGCTAAAGTGTATACTATAAGGTTGTTTCTGGAGTTGAGTCCAGCGTGTGGGATCAAAAGTGTATTTTCATATCCGAGCAAATTTGTCTCATCGAGGATCGGTGCGACCTGCAGCCAGCAGACCAGGGTCAGTGGGGCAGGTTTGACGCAAGCGACCCCGGTTCGATATGCTTGGATGGCTCACACCCCCAGCGCCCCGCAATTTTAACTGTATGCACAAACAGCACACACTGAGCATGGGGTTTCAGGGGTGCCGGGGTGCCGGTTGGTTGGTGGGGGGGTGTGGTTGGCCGGGGGGGTGGGGGGTGACCGGGTGGGCCCCCTGCCAGCTGTGTTCGGGTGCTGCCGCCTTGCCCCTGGTGCCGGGTGGTTTCCGGCGGGTCTGCGGAGGGCGCTGCGGCGGTACTTTCCAGGGCCCCATGGTGGCTGCTTGCCGTCGTGGATGTGGGTTGCAGTGCAGGAGGCGGCGGTCGGCCTTGCTCCCGCTGCACAACTCCTCTGCCGTGGTTGCCCCGGGCGCCAGCAGTCGTGGGGGGAGGGCGCATATCCGGCTGTTTGCGGGCAATGGCGGGGCTCAGTTGGCTAATGTTGGGGTGCCCTGCACCATGCACACTCGGCAATGTCGGTAAGCGCTCGGGGCTTGTGGACGGGCGGGGCACCTTGCAGTGTGGCGGGCCTCGCCTTTGCGCGGGACCTTGGTGGACGCGGGGGCCCTGGGGTACGGGGTGTCAGTCTGTCGGCCGTGGGGCCCCGGCTCCGGGCCTGTGGTCCATGCCTTGCGCCCGCAGCCCGGGTTCTGTGCTTGCGGGAGCGTCTCACGCCTGCACATGGGGGTGGGTTGTATGTGTGCGCCCTAGAGGTGCAGGGTCACTTTGTGCTCTCTGGGACTGGTTGGCGCACCTCGGGGTCATGCTCTACGGGCTCCCGGCTGCTCTGTGGGTTGAGGTGCATTGAGCTTGCAGCTTCCTTGAGATCGCGGTGCATCTACGCAGCTGCGGGACCTGTGGGTGGCTGTGAGGCCTTTTCTGCCGCTTGGAGGCGCTACCATATAGTTCTGACCCCGTACACAAGAACTAATTGGGCTAAGTCCTGACAGAGTAATTGCAAGCAGATCTTGAAGATTAATAAAGAGTGGCATTGCAGGTTGAGTATTTGCAGACCTGCTGACAGCAGTTAATTTTTTTTTTTTTTTTTTTTTAAGGATTGGTGCGCTGTACAATAAGAAAAAATATAAAAAATGGCATAGTAAAACAACTAAGATAAACAAATATACAAAAATATACATAATCTAGAAAATGTGTTTCTATTCAGAGGATAAGTTAAATTCAAGGCTAGGGGGCTACGAAGTTGCTAGTATTTGCTTTGGGTATTAAATATAAATATAAAAGGAATGTGTCTGTATAGGATGAACAAATATAGTGAAATAATACAGGGTTGAACAACTACGAATGAGTATGTGTGTAAACTATTACAAGTTATTACAGTCTATGATCTTAAGTTATTACAATGTCATTACAATACGGTTACATTGAATGGAACACATTTTTACTTTTGTTTTCGTTGAGTGCTGCTAATCAGAGCATTAGTTGGAAACGGGTTGATAATGGAGATGGGATGAAATCAGTGTTTATATGTCCGTGACCCCTTTCAACTTTCAGTTGTAGTTTGAGAGTTATTATGACGGTCATTATGCTGTGGCCGCAAACGGTAGACCGCGCTCTTATTGTGAAAGCATTCAGTTCCAAAGCCTTGGAAATCCCATACAAGACTAACACAACCGTATGAGTGTGTGTGTGTGTGTGTGTGTGTGTGTGTGTGTGTGTGTGTGTGTGTGCATGTGCGTGCATGTGCGCGTGTGTGTGTTTGTGGGTGTCTCGGGTGTGGGCGTGGGGGGGGTGGTTGGGGGTGGGGAGGGGGGTGGTGGGGGTGGGGGGGGGGTTGGGGTTGGGGTTGGGGGCGGTTGGGGTTGGGGGGCGGTGGCGGTGGCGGTCCCATTGTGTAGATGCATATTTTGTGACGAGCTGGTGGATTCCTGAGGGATATAATCCCATAATTAGAGCAGATAGCAGAGGAAGTTTACTCAGGTGGGTTTTTTGAAACGCGCCTGGCAGGCCCCTCTTTACTCTACTGTACTGTTTTCGGTGTTTTCCACCTTTTTTATTTTTTTTTATTTTTGAGTCATGCTCTCAGGGCTTACAAGGATTAAAAAAGTGTGTGTGTGGAGGGGGGGGGGGGGTGGATGAATGACTGTATGCCTGAAAGACAGAGGTATAAAGAAAACACGTGGCATTTGATTATTTCCTTTCATCCTTTCGTTTCTTATACAGATGCTTTGATCGACCTTAGGAAGTGGGAAGTGGCGCTTAAAAAAACAAAAAAAAAACAAGGCAAAGTTAACTTTCCCCCGCGATGTCACGTTTGACACACGGGTATGTTCGTGACATCACTCAATCTAACGATAAAGAAGGAAAGAATAAGCGCCGCTGTCTCAGCAGTGTTGTTTATGAAGAGGTGCCGACGAGGATAGAGCACTTTGAATCCGCACAAACACAATGGCTGAATCATTGACCGGAGGAACCTGGACTGGACCGCACCTCCCCAAGTTGTATTATGGCGGTATTTTTTTCATATTTGGGCGCTTATTTTTCTTGCAAAGTTGTCCTCACAATGCTGTTAAACTGTGCCGTCGAATTTTTCGAATCGTCGCCGAATTGCATTTTGAACGGACATGCATTCGTTTCATTTAATGTTAACTGAATGTAAATGTTAAGTTTATCGTTTTATTTAACTAATTGAAGTGGTGCTTGGCTTTGTTTGAGTAGGTCTGTTTCATTTCATTTTCTTTTCGTGGTGCATTGCATTTTAAAAGTGGAACCCATGCTGTACATACTGTATATACTGTATGGAGAGAGAGGGAGCGAGAGACACATCGATACATAGAGAGAGGGCGAGAGAGAGAGAGATAATTCCCATGCCAATAAAGCCCCTTGAAATTTCAAGAAAAATTGAATTGAAAATTGAAAGACAGACAGACAGACAGACAGACAGACAGAAAGAGAGAGAGATAACTCCCATGCCAATAAAGCCCCTTGAAATTTGAAGGAAAATTGAATTGAAAATTGAAAGACAGACAGACAGACAGACAGAGAGAGAGATAGAGAGAGAGAATACATATTGTGTCTTGCACTTACGGCTGGCGGTGGCTATTGCCAGGGGTGGGCTCAGCCCACACCAGTGGTGTAAGTACTGACGGTGCAACCGGTGCAGCTGCTCCGGGACGGAATTGCTGCTCCGGGCCCATCCCATTGGCGAGCCGGCGACGGGGCATCCGCGATCGGCGCTCCACTGTGCGTCCGTCTGTTTATATTTTACATGTAGGTCATTTTATTTCACTCCGTTTTCTTATTGAACAAAACAACCCCACCCCCAACCCCAAAAACAATATTTGCACTTGGGCCAAAAAAATATTTGCACCGGGGCCTGACCATCATGCTACGCTACTGCATCTCACCCAAACGTGCGTCTTGACCACCCAATAAAAAGTTGAGAGGCCTGCTTGCACTATGGAGAAATAACCCTTAAACAAGTTATTGGTGGGTGAGGAGTAAACGGGTGAGAGGACAGGAAGCAGATGGCCTTCCCTTGCTCTCCGTGTGGGATCATATTCCCTCCATACGCCCATTAACACCTCCATACAGTAGTCACGCCGCCATGCAAGCGCCATCTTTGGTCATCCACATCATTGTTGCTGTCGTTGGTGACAAACAAACAAAGTCCTCCTGAGGTCGTGCGGAGCCATTAGTGATAAATTGCCAAGAACAGTGTGAAAACCCAGTTGAAACCATGTGGTAATTTTAAAAACGACCTCCTCCTCCTCCTCCTCCTCCTCCTCCTCGTCTTCGTGTTTTTGGAATCACTTCCAGCTGCGCCGCGGCCGCTAATGGCACCTCGGGCCCACAGCGTTGTTTCAACACGGGCCAAGTCTCCTTCCCGCTCGCGGCTAAGAAGGGCTTTTTAAACTACTGTTGAACAAATAGTTTCAGCCCCGCGTTATGAGCAATAAAATCCACCGCGTCGCCGTCGAGTGTCCTTAAATGTTGCGTCTCGTGAAGCCGGGTGACGTTTCGACCCGGCGCCCGCGGCTGTGCCAGCGATATCGGCACGAGAAGGAAATCCATGGAGGATGAGGAGAAAGAAAGTGTTTGTGGTGGTGACGCTAGGGGTGTGTGTTGTTGTTTGCTGAGCTCCTCGTTTCTATGCTGCAGGGGAAACAAGGAAATCTCTCTCAATCTATCAGACACGATACTGGAAACATTAGATACTGTAATATAATACTGAAGAAAATGTATTAAGAACCTACCTACCTACCCACCTACAGACCTTCTTGCCTTCATATTAACCTACTTATCTACCAATCTACATACCGACTTACCCACCTACATACCTACATACCGACCTGCCTACATATCAACCCACCTATCTACCAACCTACATACCGACATGTATACATATCAATCTAGCTATCTACCAACCTACATACCTACATGAATATAAAACTTCTTACCTACCTACCTACATATCAAACTACCTATCTACATACCTACCAACTACATGCAGTACATACCTACCAACCTTCCTCCCTACCTACCTACATATCAAACTACCTACCTACCAACCTACATAGCTACCTATATATCAAACTACCAACCTACAACCTACATACTGTACCTACCAACCTACATATGACCTACCTACCAACCTACATACCTACCTACACATCAAACTAGCTCCCAACCTACCTACCTTCCTACCAACCTACATACCTACCTACCTACCAACCTACTTGTCAAACTACCAACCTACCAACCTACAGAGCTACCGATATTTCAAACTACCTACCTACAACCTACATACCTACCAACCTACCTACCTGTCTACCAACCTACATACCTACCTACCTACCAACCTACTTGTCAAACTACCAACCTACCAACCTACATACCTACCTACACGTCAAACTAGCTCCCAACCTACCTACCAACCTACATACCTACCTACCAACCTACATACCTACCTACCTACCAACCTACCAACCCACAGAGCTACCGATATTTCAAACTACCTACCTACAACCTACATACCTACCAACCTACCTACCTGTCTACCAACCTACATACCTACCTACTTACATACCAAACTACCTACCTACATACCTACCAACTACATACATACCTACCAACCTACCTACCTACCTATCAACCTACAAATCAACCTGCCTACATATCAAACTACCGACCTACCTACCTATCTACAGTACATAACTATCTACCTACCTACCTACCTATCTACAGTACATACCTAACAACCTACCTACCTGTCTACCAACCTACATACCTACCTACTTACATACCAAACTACCTACCTATATACCTACCAACCTACCTACCTACCTATCAACCTACAAATCAACCTGCCTACATATCAAACTACCGACCTACCTACCTATCTACAGTACATACCTAACAACCTACATACCTACCTATCAACCTACAAATCAACCTGCCTACATATCAAACTACCTATCTACAGTACATAACTACCTACCTACCTACCTACCAATAATACATAATACACATACAATACATAATTACCTACCCACATATCAAACTACCTACCGACCAAACTACATATCAACCTGTCTACATATCAATACCTCACCCAACGACATACCTACCAGCAGATGTTATCTATTCCATAATGAAGTTGACGCTGAAATACAGTGTTTCATCAGATTAGAAGTTGCTGATGTCAACCTTCAATGTATTTGTACTTGCAAATACCATTCCCATCCAGCTGTGATGTCTTCACAATGAAAACAGAAAACAGTCGAGGTCATCATTTATTTTCTCAAAGGCATCGCTGTTCTAAGGTCGAATGGATCAATCGGTCAATGAAGTCTCATCCCTACAGTTTGGACGGTTTCAACAAAGGAGCTAATGTTAAAGCAGGATGTCAGTTGTTGTCAGAAAGAAGTGAGAGAGATAGGAGGAAAGAGATGGGGGAGAGGTGTTTAACATCCCTGGTCGTCACACAGATCAGCCCTCAGATAAGGACCAAACTGTAACTTTAGCTGCTGACTGCCACCTGAGTGACCCCAGGGCAGACCGAGTCAGCGGCCATAGATCAGGAAGGAGGGAGAGAGAGGGAATACTGGGATACCATGTATATATACATATATATATATATAGTTAATACTGTATATATACAGTACATGTATACATACTATATATATATATAGTTAATACTGTATATATACAGTAAATATATATATATATATATAAACACACACAGGCCTACTGTATTGTATAGGCACTAGGCCGAAAAGTGCTGAGGCTAATCACCGCAGCTCTGTTGTACCGGCCTCAAGTGTGAATCCCTTTTATATAACACGTCTTAAAACAAGACCAGTTATTAAGTAATGGTTGTTTCAGACAACATATAATTATTTGGTGGCTTGTGGCGCTCTGTCAGCAAATAGCTCTTTCAGGACCCCATTTGCTTACAAAAGTGTCACCCAGCAACAAACAGAGACATTTTCCAGGCTGTAGGAAAACTACAGCCCGAAAACGAACGTCGCCGTGCAGTTATACTGTATATCAGCGCAATTCATCTGGCGGCCCGGGGCCAAAATGTGGCCAGTACACCAATGTACAATGGCTCTTTGAATAAGATAAGAAACTGACTCTCAACCAATCACAATTTAAAGGAAAAAAAAAAAGAAAGAAAAACTCCAGTGAATTTAGAAACAGTCTGGCATATTATGCATGTGTTGATCGTCTAGTAAACACAGCACCAATCTGGAAAGCATAATGATGCGTTGGAAACGTTACAAAAATGCTTTTGCTTCTCCATTGTTTCATTGCAGCCACACGGTCTCAAAAAAACAAAAAACAAAAAAAAACAAAAAAAAAAGAAAACAAGCAGGTAACAAGTTTCGAAATCTGGCCCCCAGCAGAATGTAACTGAACGTCCCTGTTTCATGTCACGGAACGTCTCTCGTCCAATCAAAACCGCTCGGTAGGAATTAACAATTGCACAGAATGCGGACAGAAGAATTTACTCAAAAGATTACACAACTGTGGCAGCAACAGCCACCCACTGAAAACATCACTGTCCGTATTTAGAAAAGAACACATTCATAACCTTATATTACGAGCCTACGATTGGCAAACATGAAAGCCAAAACTAACACACTTTTGATTTTCTTCTTCTTCTTCTTCTTCTTCTTCGCAGAGACGATGACCTCGACGGCAAATTATTAAAGTCTGGCTCGGTCCAGGGAACAAAATGATGTTGTTACATAATCCACCTGTGGTCTCCATAAAGACGCAAAGCTAAGATTCCCAAATGGCGCTTGTGAGTAGGGTGTCAGGGGTGGGACATCCCAGCATGCATTTCATTCGTGTGCGTGCGTGCGTGCGTGCAAGTGTGTGTGTGTGCGCGTGTGTGTGTGTGTGTGTGTGTGTGTGTGTGTGTGCACATGTAAATGAATAAGTGTGTCCTGGGTTGACTGGTCAAGATGGCCAATTAGGCGCAGCACACTGGTCCGTGATGAGGGGGGGGGGGGGGGGGGGCAGGGCCACATCTGGTGTCAATACAGTTTAATAACTTAATTCCTCTTTTCCAGGAGCCAACACGCGGGGACCGCGTCGAGCGCGTCAGCAGAGCCACAGCGCCACCACCAGGCCACAGCGGGCACTGCAGGGGTGGAAATGGCAAGATTTCGGCGTGATTGCAGATTTTGCTCTTGAATTATGACTTGAATGTTTTGCGACGTGTATTACACTGAAGTGGGTCGTATGTTGGGTTGTGGTTATGACAATAAATCAGTTTAACTTATTTTATCAGTTTATTCAACTATTATTATAGAAATAAGTAATACTATTGTACTCATTTTATTAACAGGGTTCAAGGAACTATGACTAAGATAAGATTAGATAAGATAAACCTTTATGAGTCCCACACCGGTGAAAATGTACATTGTTCCAGCAGCAAAAAGAGGACAGCAGAAAATAGAGAGCATATCAAGGTAAAGACTATAAACAATATAAAATATATAGCAAAAAAATAAACACCATAAATAGCACTAGCAGTGTGAAGTCACATTCAGCCGCAAATAGACTAAGTTATAGTTTAGCGATGTTCATTATCTACTTATTCCTGACATCTATTTGAAAATCGACGTATACATACCGTATATAACATGAAGCGTTTTCTCAAGACAGCTCAACACAGCTCAACACATTTTATTTTATTTTTTTTCCATCGACCAAGCCTCCCCTCTACATTTTTTTTTTTTTTTTTTTTTTACTATTTAGAAAGTGACCATGAAGCTTCTCAACTGAGATTAGGTGTTAAAAAACAGCCTTGTGGCGGCGGTCGTGCCAAATAGGGTTTTAAGCCCTGTGATTAGAAAGCTACATTTGTTCTGCATTTTCTTCGCGACGATCTTAAAGCCCCTGGACGTAAAATCCAGGACTCGCAGAGCGGGTACCGTTCCCCCGAAAACCTGTTTTAATGGACGCGGCCTCGGAGGTTGTCATCGCCGCGGAGTGTTTAATTTAGTTTTCTCGGCCACCGGGCCCTGTGTAGGCACATTGTATTTGCTTACAGAGGTCTTCGTTTTCCCTCCATCGAGAGAGAGAGAGAAAACAATGGCAAATATTTCCAGCGAGCACTTTCTTTGCCACGGTAAATTATAACAGATGTTTGGAAAAATATCCCAAAAAAATATCCCTTCGCCACGGACTTTGGTATTTCAAGGTCCGTGGAAAATGAATACGTAAAACATGAGAAAGACAAATACGACTCGCTCGGGCCAGCGTCTTATTCGCTGCTGAGCAGAAATCCAGGAGATGCTGCCGGGGAACGAATGGACTGATAGATGAATGGAGAGACTTTTGGAGAGAGAGTGGAGTCCAGCCACCGGGCAATTTGCACATCACGGTGGTTTTGGCCGGCGGCTCTATACGTTATGAAACTATTTTCTTCTCACTAGTCTATTTCTGTCCGACGCTCTCATTTCCAGGACGCGAAACACATTCACATATAAACTATATAGTCTGTGGGTCCCAAACTGGCAACCCTAACGACCATAACCGGCAACACGTCACTGAGCCCTCGCAACCGCTTTGAAGCACTGACGTCAAAGCCGTACACAATTGACAGATCCTGATATTAACCGTGGGTCGGCGGTGGATGGAAGTGGGGCGAACATGAGCGGAGGAGACCCAAAATAATCCTTAAGTCAGCGAGTGACGTCCCGGGACCGCCGCCTGCCAAGCCCCAGGGCCGGGTCCGGGTCCGGGTCCAGGTCCAGGGGAGGAGGAGGTCCCCAGGGTGCGATGCTGCAACGTACGGCTAACATCATGTCATCATCCCCTGGCGTCTTCTTGGAGCATGTGATGATTCTTCCTTTCCCGGAGCAGGACGAGCGCAAACACTAAACTACCGGGGAAGCGAAGGAAAGTCACACGTGGCGGCGAATCAATACGCTCCCCCCCCGGCGCTTTCTGTGACAAATAATAATGAGACACAAGCGATCACCTAGTTGAGATCAGGACCAGACCACATCCAACGCACCCTCGCAATTCAAAGCCAAAGAAAATGTGTCGCGATTGATTTTCTCTGAGATTTCTTTCTAAACTGACATCTTATAAACAATGATTAAAAAACACGAATACCTCGAAAAAGGCAAAAAAAACCAAAAACATGAATAAAGCCACACAGGATAAACGCATGCATGAAGATGGATCCCAACCCTCCTACAAGCCGCATGTACACGTGTATCCGACCTCCTCACCAAGCGAGCAAGACTATAATGAAGTATTAATAAGTGCAGTTATTATGAAAATACATTTCCGATTCCGACAAATCGATCTGATTGATCGTGTGATCTGATCCATCCTAAACCTATTTCACAGTCATTGAAAGTTCCCGTCGTGGTGCGGACTTGTGAATCCCACCCAGTTGGGTGCAGGGCATAATTCATGCGCATGGGTTTCGGGCCGAGCTTTATTTATGAAGCACTTTTTAAAACACACGGTTACAAAGTGCTTCACAAACAGACAAGTGGCAGAAAATGCAATCACAGTGGAAAACACTGCACTACATACTGCACCGGTCCCCGGAGAGGTTGACAATATACGACTGCTAACGTATTATATACGACCGTAGGTTCTGGAAAGAAGAAAAAAAAAAAAAAAAGGCTGGA